>NW_024537155.1:0-7743 GCF_016097555.1 Gigantopelta aegis | reverse complement strand
GAGCCATGTACAGTGACTATGACTACCCTAGTTCCGCAAAAAATTTGAGTACTTTTTACAGGTACCTCATACATGTTTCAAGCACAAGGCTACTTGACACTGGTAATAGATGAAATAAAATGACATACATTTTTTGCCCACATGAATCTAATTTTTTCTACAACCAACACACTCACATTTATAACCAAACACAGGACTTGTGGTGTTAATGTCTCTATATTTTCTATTATGCACTGAATATGTGTTATATAGGGTGTATATTACCACATCAAATCCCATAGACTACAAAAGTAACATTTAAATAAAACTCCTACCTGCAACATATCAATCAACATTAACACCACGGGTATAAATATTACCATCCCTCACCCATAAAGTGAATTAGAAAACAAATGGGGATCAAGCTGCTCATTTCAGAGATAATGGGTAGCGTCTATGACTACCCTAGTTCCACACAAAATTTGAGGACTTTTTTCACAGGTACCTCATACATTTCAAGCACAAGGCTACTTGACACAGTCGTTCTAGATGAAATGAAATTGCATACATTTTTTTCCCAAATCAATCTAATTTTTTTTACAACCAATACACACATTTATCACCAGTCACAGAACTTGTGGTGTTAACTTGTCTATCAAAAGTTCGGTGCAACTCGAACTTTGACCCACCAGGAAGTTATTTGATTTTGTACTACCTATAACACCATGGGTCGACCCTATGAAGCCTGTTTTTCTTAAACGCAGGTAGTTTAAGCATTTTAATTCAAGAACAGGCTTTGTAAATTACGCCACATAGATTAGTTTCTCCTGTTCTGATTATACCATAGGTCATGCCCAGGGTGAGAGTGACTGAACCTTTAATAAACCATAAAACCAATAAATTAAACAATAAGTGTAAATATATATGGGTGTACAAGAAAGTTTCCACTGGTTACCCTTATGACTAGACGATTTCCAGAACAAACACAACACCCATGGGTAAAACACAAGATGTTCATATAGCATCAGCTTAAAAACCAAATGAAATAACCAACCTGACAAACTGATCAAACACCTAGAATGCCATGTGAACCGTTATATCCATTTGACCACTGGCGAACATTCAGTCCATAGCAATGCCGAAACACTACTGACATACACGTTTTCTATATCCTCAGATAATTAAGATGGCCAGTCCAGTGTTTCTTCACCTCATGTGTCTCGGAGCGATCATCATGTGCTGCCATGTAAGTTCCACTTCTCCCTATAATTTCGTATATAGACGTGTCTTCGAAGTCACGTCGTCCAATAAACCTCGAGGTTACCATCGTACGAACAAATTGGGATATTAGGATTTCACATTTAAAGAAATATGTAGATTATCATGTTACAACGTTTTGACTTTCTGATTATTTAGCAAGGTTTAGATAACGGTGTAACAGGCTCGCTGAAGTTCGCCTGTTACACCGTTATCGAATCCAGCTAAATAACCACGATATCAAAATGTCGTAACCTGATTTTTTTTTTTTATCATACAACCCTTTTAAGCTATCTTTTTGTAATACGTTTAGTCAAAAGCGTTATAGAAAATATTACTATTATTGTGTAGAACCTACTACCGAACGTCGGATAATAGGTGCCTGAAAACATCTTGGGAATATCATAGCCAGCCAAACAAGATATGCAATACTTTGATTATATTTTAAAGTATGTTGTGTCACAACATGACAATTTGTGTACCTTATTCTGTGAAAATAAACACACGTTTATGTGTGATGTGAAGATCTATGTCACTGACTACAATGGGCTGTGACGACAGACGCTGTTCCAATATAAATATTATTTGCATAAAGCTACTTGCTTTTTTGTTTTAAAATGTTTAATTCAAAACGATGGCTCATTCCACTGGGAGCAAAGAATGGAAATTGAAAAATAAGAGGTAAATTGATGTTACAGGAAGTGTAAATGTTATATTTATGTGTGCAGTTAAGCAATTATTGCTGTAATCGAGGAAACCTGAAAATTGAGCAAACATCCGTCTTGCGCAGAACTCATTGGGAAATTGTTTAACGTGCACATTCAGAGCAAGCTGTTGTATCGCACGCCTGTCCTGGGCACAAGTACCGGCCTCCGCCGGTTCCTCCGTCCAGGACTAGAACTCATTTCCTACTAAGCCTCTTTGATAGACAGACTTTATTTACTAGTGACCTGATAACACATAGCAATGCCTAGGCTATCATTCTAGCAATGGATGTGTTATCCAGTGACATAATAACATTTCGAATTATCGTGTAGGGCTGATCGGGTCACAGGAAGCATGGTTGCATCATACATTTCTATACCAGACTGTCTGTTTTTAAGATAATTAAACTTCTATCATCAGAAACTATAAAACTATGAAGAAATATTGGTAAATATTTAAATAAAGCATTTTTGTGTAATAGTGTATAATGTTTATTCTTCTAAACATAAGCCAAAATCTAACGTTGTAATTGCATGAATTGGTATATTTGAATTTATATTCATATTTTGTATTTACTGCACAAATGTTATCATTCTAATTTTTTTACGTTATTGTAAATCACTGCACAACTGTAGCGCGTTCTGTTTGTATTTTTCTGTGTATTGTGCCTACATATTATTATGCTGGCCTTGGGGAAGAAACTAATTCTGATTCTGATTCTGATAAACAAATACAAGTCCTTTATCCAAACTATGGTAAATGCACCAAAAAAATTAAAAATAATAATGATCAACATCAATATAAAATTCAACCAATAAATTAAAATACAGTGTAAAGAACTGTGCACAAATACAAATATCACAGATATATTAAAATAATTAAATTTTCTGTTCCATTCATACCACAGAGCATTTAATCTTGGTGGCATACTGCAGAGAAAGCTTTGCACGTCTAGCACCCAAACAAGGTTTGTGTGCATCAGCGTACAAGCTATCTACAGATGTTCTAAATGCACCAAGACAAAGCCTAAGTCCCTGGTTGTGTACAGGATCTAGCATCCCACGTCTTTGTTCGCTTCCATTTTGAAGGACATTGCTTATGAAACTATTCCTAAGACTTCGGCAGTGCCAAAGCGTTTCAATAAACCATGGTTTAATGATACGTACAAGGATGCATTCAAAGAGTGAAACAGGTTACTTGAGAGGTTCAAATGTGAACCTACTGGGGATAACGTGGAAGAGAAATTAGACAGAGTAAGAAATAATCTTGGAGAACTTTTGTCTCCAAATTGAATTCACAAACATCAATGAAATCTGTCTGGAATAGGATCCGTAAAATCAAAGGTAAAGAATCCAGTAATACAGTCCATCATTTGTCTGTTAATGATACGGATGTCACGTCTCATCGTGGCATTGCCAATGCATTGGCAGACACCTTTTCTCATAATTCATCTTCTGCTTTCAGTACAGATACTTTTACATCTGTCAGAACTACAGCTGAAAAGCAGTCCATTAATTTTTCATCTGAAAATGCTGAAGTATACAACAGGTATTTCTCTATGGAGGAATTGCAGGATGCTCTTCATAAAGCCCATGATATTTCAGTAGGACTCGGATGAAATTCATTATCAGTTATTAAAGCAGTTACCTGAATCATCTTTGATGGTTCTTTTGAATATTTTTAATAACATCTGGATTTCTGGAGACTTTCCTTCTGATTGGAGGAAAGCTATTAGTATTCCTATTCCCAAGCTGGTAAGGATCCAACTAATCCTACTAGTTATTGCCCTATCGCTTTGACAAGTTGCATTTGCAAAACCATGGAATGAATGATCAATCGTAGACTTGTCTGGTATCTTGAATCCCACAAATTGCTTACTAACGTGCAATGTGGGTTCAGATCTAGACGTACATGGTTGATCATCTTGTTCGATTTGAAACGTTTTGTAGGGAGGCTTTATTCCATAATCAGCACTTGGTTTCAGTGCTGTTTGATCTGGAGAAAGCTTACGATACCACATGGAAGTATGGGATTTTAAACGACCTCCATGGCATGGGCCTTAGATGTCGACTTCCTGTTTTTATATCTCAATTTTTAAGAGATACATCTTTTAAAGTCCGGGTGGGGTCGACTTTGTCTGACATTCACCCATAGGAGATGGGTGTCCTCAAGGTAGTATCCTGTCTGTAACTCTATTTTCTGTGAACATTAACAGCATCACCCAGTGTTTAACACCTGGTGTGGATTGCTCGTTATATGTCGATGATTTTCAGATTTGCTATATATCGTCCAATATGAGTATCATTGAACGTAAGTTGCAGCTTTGTTTGAATAAACTTCAACAATGGGCAACTGACAATGGCTTTCGATTCTCAAAGGCAAAAACGGTTTGTATGCATATCTGCCCAGAAAAGAGGTTTTCACTTAGATCCAGTTGTTTTTGGACAAAAAGCCAATTCCAGTTGTAGAGGAGACTAAATTTCTGGGGGTTTTATTTGACAGAAAGCTATCTTTTTTGCCCCATCTTAAATATGTTAAAAAGAAGGGCTTAAAAGCTCTCAATATTTTAAAAGTTATTGGTAATACAGAATGGGAGCAAACCGAAAGGTGATGCTACATCTGTATAGATCTCTTGTGATCTCAAAACTATGGATGCATTGTGTATGGGTCGGCATGCAAGTCGTACTTGCAGATGCTAGATCCTGTACACAACCAGGGACTTAGGCTTTGTCTTGGTGCATTTAGAACATCTGTAGAAAGCTTGTACGCTGATGCACACAAACCTTGTTTGGGTGCTAGACGTGCAAAGCTTTCTCTGCAGTATGCCACCAAGATTAAATCCTCTATGGTATGAATGTAACAGAAATTTAATTATTTTGATATATCTGTGATATTTGTATGTGTGCACAGTTCTTTACAGTGTTTTAATTTGTTGGTTGAATTTTTATATTGATGTTGATGATTAATTTGTTTTTGTTTTTTTGTTTTTTTGTGCATTTACCATAGTTTGGTAATCTATATCAGAGAGCTTTTTAAACGTAACCTCACTGTATGGCCATGCCAAATCAGTATTGACAGATATGCTTCTGGTGGAAACCTTCACTGCAGCAGCATATGATTTTGCTGCTGTGGCAGGTTGTGCAATCTCCACCAGTTTTCTGGCATCAGCAAAGGTTAAACGTTTCTCAACTTTAACCTGTTGAACTCTCTTTTCTATTTTCCACCTCGGACACTCTCACGATTAAGCGAAGTGATCTCCCTTGCAGTTTATACACAGAAGGTCCTGTTGGCATGTTTTGCTGTCGTGGTCAAACTGACCACAACGAGCACATGTAAGTTTACCTCGACAGGCATTCTGGCCATGACCATATTTCTAGCACTTGAAACAGCGAAGGGGATTCGGAACAAAGGGATCACCAGGTACGTTGAGGTATCCAGCCTTAATCGATTGTGGAAGAGTGGATGTACTGAATGACAAGATAAATGTATTCGTAGGAACCAAGTCATTGTTCCTCCGAACCTTTATCCTCTTGATTGCAGCAACATATTGTGATGTTAAATTTTGCAAAATTTCATCATCACAATCACCTTCCAGATCACGACATCGGATGACTCCCTTAGATGTATTAAGAGATGCATGTGGCGACACAGTGATTTGTACATTGACGAGCATGGTCGACTTAAGAAAACAATTAGAATGTTTCTCTGTCAAACACTACCAATAGTGACCCATTTCTCAGGGGTTGTTTTTTTAATTTTTGGTTCCCCGGCTAAGCCGAGGAGACCCTTTTGAATAGCAAAAGGCGATCACTTTTTCAAGGCCCCATTTTCAGATCAACTGATGACAAGAAACCTCGGCCAGATGCTAGAAGAAATCACCTTAGACTTCTTGGCATTGGTCTGATGAAACACTCATGAATTCTTCATCAGAGAATGAAGAATTCGAAAACCTCGGTGTGGAAACTTTTTAGGGTCCAATCTAAAGGTATCAATTTATTTTTATATACATTTCATCAACCATGTCCCTACCCACCACGGAGTCCAACAAGGAAACATGATGTTGCGGATAACCAGCAGGCACCCATGCCAGGGATACATGATTGATATACTTGGGCAAATAAACAAACAATAAATCACCCAATTGACCCTAGCCACCGCCCCAAGAGCAAACAAATACAAATGGTTTTCAAACAATGTTTGTTCTTGGCAAAATGTAAAAAAAAGCAATTGGTTGTATGCTCTCGAGCTTGGCGTGACCAGCCGATTAATCAGGTCGGGCCTTCCTGACCACCCATCTATATGAACTCCTGGCCAAAGTGATGTATTGCCAGAAATCATACCTGCAGGTATTCCCAAACTCAATCACCAGGATCCCATCATCCATTTTCACGGGTCGCACCTCACGGCAAACAAGGCGCCCCAAAAGGGGAGTTGTACTGTATTAGCCATTCTCAAGGAGAATGTTTCACACCTGCACCACGGTGAGGTTACAGTACATGCAGGGGTTGTTGATCCGATACTCCTGTCTATTAATAGGTAAACGGTGATTATTTGTGATCTGAATTTGAATACAATTTACTGGCATTATCTCTCACCACACAGCCAAGCAAGATGATGGAGGTTGAAGAAATGTTAAACAAAATAGCTACAGTATCAACAAGCAGGCAACAAAGAAATCTCTACACCAGTACGTTACAACAGTGCTGGTCCAAAGTAATGTAAAAACCCAATCATCATAAATAAAATCCAGTTGATGTGAATTTCCCATTGCAGTTCCAGTAGACTTAATATTCAAGAACTATTATATAGCCAAATTTTTACATTTCTTCAAATTTGTTAACAGGCAAAAACAAGGTGGTGTCTGTAATCACATTTCTAATAATAAACGTGCCACCAGGTGGCGTTGCGCGTGCTAAACCGCAAAAATGTACATGCCGCGATATCGTGGAACCCGCGATATCGTGAGCATGAATGAATGAATGTTTAACGACACCCCAGCACGAAAAATACATCGGCTATTGGGTGTCAAACTATGGTAAATGCAAAAACAAAATGATGATCAACATCAATATAAAAATTCAACAGTTAAGTAAAAACGGTGTAAAGAACTGTGCAAATATACAAATATCACAGATACTGACTTTTACTCAAAATTTCAATTTGTGCTGTATTGGCTTATTCTCAAAGAGAATGTTACACCCCTGCACCACGGTGACAGCACACGCAGGGGATATCGTGAGCAAGGAGTATAATTACAATCGTTAAAGTCTCTGTTAGTCGATAACATCTTACAAATTGCAGCCAACTCAGGAATGTCCCTTTAAATTAAAAACCGTTTTTGTAAAACATAAAAGAAGGTATGTAATAAATACAGAACTTCACATACGTTGTTTTTCGCTTCCTATTTATTTACACTCGTTTATTTTGCGAAAGAACATATCACGAAACTGTAACGCGGCCTTGTGGTATATATGCTTGCGCAAAATAAACTCGTGCAATAAATAGGAAGCAGTTAGAAAACACCTCTATGGTTGGAAGATTGAGTCCACTCCCGAAGTGCCTTGTGTGCGTCGGAGTTGGACTCAGTCTTTGCACGCCTTTTTTCACTGGGCAACAAAACTAGACAATTTATAAACAAATTGAACCTATTTTCAAAAAAACGCGTTTTCGCCCACCAATTCAGATTAAACCCATTCACAATGATTTTTGGAATCAAACATAAAGTTTTTGCAACTATGCGTCGAACTTGGGAATTTTTCTCCGGAGTAAAGCAATAAGGTAATTTGGACCACACGTGAATAT
>NW_024537154.1:0-7264 GCF_016097555.1 Gigantopelta aegis | reverse complement strand
ATCGAGAACTCGGTCGTTGCCAATGATTTGACATGCGTACACGTCCTCAGGCTACCTGAAGATTGGTTTCTTTCTGTGTTTTTCCACTCTTGCTTTTACACTTTCCCACTTCCCCACAACTCTTACAGCTCTTATTATACTCTTATTATACTGTTACAACCTAGTGTACTTTATTATACTGTTACAACTCTTTTGCCTTTGTGGTCTTTGCTCTTTGGGTCTTGTGCTCTTTGTGGTCTTGTGCTCTTTGTGCTCTTTTGTGGTCTTGTACTCTTGTATCTCGGTGGTCCCATCCGGCTCGTCGCTGCCAAAAAAAAAACAAAAAAAAAACAAAAAAACAACAACAACAAAAAACCCGAAGAGCACGACCGCCTGCGAAGCGAAGACCGGCCCAGCGCGACCCGTGGGGATGTGCCCGTCTGTAGCGGACAAATTCCTGGTCAAAGGCTAAGTCTCAATAGATCGCGTGAGGTGGCTGCTCTACTAAGTACGACACCCCGACCGAGAACTAAGTCGTTGCGAATGATTTAACGCCTCCACTTCGCATGGGATGGATATCGGACGGACCCACGCCGGCACTGCTCGGCGAGCGGCGTGAAACGGTCCCTTGCTGTGGCTCGGACCACCGGGCCGGCCCCCGCCAGCCGGGGCGACGGGCGGCGAAGGCGCACGCATATCGTTGCCTCCCGAGGCAGGGGCGCAAAGAGTATCGTTAACATTTTCGGGGGGATTCTGACTTAGGGCGTTCAGTCATAAATCCCCCAGATGGTAGCCTCGCACCCATTGGATTATCAGCCAAGCACATAAACAAATGTCTGAACTGGTTCTCTGTACTGAGCAGGATTACCGTGCAACGACTTGTCATCGGTTAGGGTAAAAAAACTAACCTGTCTCACGACGGGTCTAAACCCCAGCTCACCGTTCCCCTATTAGTGGGTGAAACCATCTCAACCGCTTGGTGGAATTTCTGCTTTCAACAATGATAGGAAGAGCCGGACATCGAAAGGGCTCAAAAAGGCAACGTCGCTATGAAACGCTTGGCTGCCACAAGCCAGTTATCCCTGTGGTAAACTTTCTGACACCTCTTGCTTAAAAAACTTCTTAACGTCAAAAAGGATCGATAGGACACGCTTTCACGGTCTGTATTCGTACTGAAAATCAAAAATCAAGGTGAGCTTTTGCCCTTTTGCTCTACGCGAGCGTTTCCGTCCTCGCTGAGCTCACCTTAGGGGACACCTTGCGGTTAACGTTTGACAGATGTACCCGCCCCAGTCAAAAACTCACCCCCGCCTGACACTGTCTTCGGTGCGGATCGCCCCCGGCGGACGACGGTCGGGGGCTTCAACTCCAGAAAGCAAGGGGCTTGCGCCCCGAATCTCCGCTCGGACCGAATAAAGTAAAAGAAACGATAAAAAGTAGTGGTATTTAATTGCGACGCGAAAGCTCCCACCTATGCTAACACCTGGCTATGTCTCTTAACAGAGTCGGACTAAAAGTCAAGCTCAAACAGGGTCTCTTCTTTCCCCCGCCGATTCTGCCAAGCCCGTTCCCTTGGCTGTGGTTTCGACTGCAATGGTAGGATAAGGGGACAGTGGGAATCTCGTTAAATCCATTCATTGCGCGTCACTAATTAGATGACGAGCATTTGGCTACCTTACACGAGGAGTCAATAGTTACTCCCGCCGTTTACCCGCGCTGTTTTTGAATTCTTCTACTTTTGACATTCAGAGGCAGTATCTGGGCAGAAATCACATTGCGTCAAACACCGGGTGGGGACGGCCCATCGCAATGCTTTATGTTTAATTAGACAGTACGGATGGATCCCCTGGTCCGTACCAGTTTCTGAGGTTGGCTGTTGAATGCCAGCCGACCACGGACGGGGACGCACCGGGCGCCCGCCGCATAAGCTGAGGCAGTCCACGGGAAGGTTTGAAAGCAACGAGTCGAGCTCGATCCCCGACACGCCACACCCGAGTGGCCGCGCGCACAGGGGGGGGAACCGCCCCCGGACGGAAAACGCCCCGGGCCACGGGGCGAAAACCCGACGAGAGGCACCCGACGAGCGCGAACCCGCCGAACGCCGACCACGCCAGGAACAACCGGGCGAGGATGGAGAAAATCCAAGGCGGAGAGGAGACGACGACGACCAGGGAAGAGCGGCAGGCCTCGCCCAGCCCGTGGCCCTTTCCCAGTCCAGCTTCGTACTCCAGCCCGAATGGCCACAGCCCTCAGAAGCCAATCCCTTTTTGTTGGTTTTTTCCCCCGAAAGTTACGGATCCAATTTGCCGGACTTCCCTTAACTACATTGTTGCATCGACTAGATGGCTGTTAAACCTTGGGAGACCTGCTGAGGATATGGGGTACGGCATGGCACGGGAAGAATCCACGGAGTCCTACGTCGGATTTTCAACAGGGCCGGCGAGAGCGCACCGGAAACACCGCAAGATTTTGCCGCGGTGGCTTTACGGGAAACCCCTTTTCCCTATTCTCCGGGCAAGCCGATTTTGCAGGGATTGGGTCCCTTACAAAGAAAAGAGGGAACTTTTCCCGGGGCCCTCGCCGACGTCTCCGACTTCGTTTGCGTTACCGCACGCGACCCTTGCGGGCCAATCTTCCGTGTCCAGGTTCGGCGAATAATTGGACCCGAACTCCCTTTCGATGGGGAATACGGGCAAAAATTTTTTTTTTTTGAGCAAGGCATTGCCCCCGGTTTCAGACAACGCGAAGCTCTCCTATTCTATAGGGCCCGACTGACCCATGTTCACACCCAAACTGCTGTTCACATGGGAAACCCTTCTACAACGTCCAGTCTTCAAAGTTCTCGTTTGAATTATTTGATACTACCACCAAGATCTGCACCCGTCGGCGGCTCCACCCGGGCTTCGCGCCCCGAAGCTTCCAGTGGCTCACCACGGCGGACCCTCCTACTCGTCCGGGCAGGGTACCGTGGGTGCCTCGTATTGCCCGGGACGGTCCGGTATAGGGCCCCGACGGCTCTAGGAGCCATCCATTTTCAGGGCTGGTTGATTCGGCAGGTGAAGTTGTTACACACTCCTTAGCGGATTTCCGACTTCCATGGCCCACCGTCCTGGCTGTCTATACTCAACCAACACATTTATGGTGTTGATGTTGGTCTGATGAGCGGTCAGCGTTTGGGAGCCTTAACCGGACGTTTGGTTCATCCCAACAAGCGCCCCCCCCCAGGTTCTGTTACCAAAAGTGGCCCACTGGCACTCGAATTCAATGCCCGGCTTCCACCGTGGTTTCGTTGAGCGAGCCGGGCTTCGTAAACCCATTTTAAAGTTTGAGAATAGGTTTGAGGACGTTTCGTCCCCAAGGCCTCTAGTTCATTAGCTTTTACCGCGAAAAAAAATTCGTCTCGGGCGGGAGTGCCAGCCTATCCTGGAGGGAAACTTCGGAGGGAAACCAGCTACTAGGATGGTTCGATTAGTATTTCGCCCCATTATACCCAAGTCTGACGATCGATTGGGCACGTCAGAATCGCTGCGGAAACTTCCACAGAGTTTCCTCTGGCTTCGTCCTGCCTCCAGGCATAGTTCACCATCTTTCGGGGTCCCAACGTGTGCGCTCTTGCTTTCAGCACTCACCGACGCCGTGCGGGAACGAGGACGGGCCGGTGGTGCGCCCCCGCGCCGAACGAGGGGACGGGGGATCCCCACCGAGTGGGCCGACCCGACGAGGGCCGGCCTCAACTTTCATTGCGCCCCTGGGTTTCGACGAAAGCGCCCTTGACTCGCGCACATGTTAGATTAGACTCCTTGGTCCGTGGGTTTCAAAGACGGGGCCGGGTGGGTTGCCGACCGATTTCGCCAACGGATCCCGAGCCCCCGACGGTGGGCCCACACTCTCCGGTGGAGATCGCTCCGGCCGCACGCGGTCAGGTGGCACGGTTTGCCCCAGTCCCAACTGGTCGGAAATGAGAACGTGCGTTGGGAGGAGCCGGGAGACGGCCAGTGTTCAGAGGGGGGACGGCCGTTCCTCGGTCCCAGCGGCAGGCCGGTAAGCGACGCGCGGCTGTAAGAGCACCCCGACGGGGGGGGGGGGGGGGGGGGGGGGGGGGGGGGGGGGGGGGCAGAGGGGGGGGGGGGGGGGGGGGGGGGGGGGGGGGGGGGGGGGGGGGGGGGGTGGTGACATCCGCCGCGAAGGCGGGAGACCCGCACGTGGGCCACCTTCCAGACGCGCCTTCTGGGATGCCGGAGAACCGGAGGAAACCGATCGTGGCGCTCTGCCCGCGGAAAGTGCACGCGTCGCGCGCCGCCGCGTCGACGAACGGCCCCCGGGTCGAGTGCGTGTTCGAGCATCTCGCGGGACGGACCCCGTGCCTGGCGGACGGGACCGAGTTAATTCCGGGGCGGACTATGCGGGCCCAACCGTTTACCTCTAGGCGGTTTCAGTTACTCTTGAACTCTCTCTTCAAAAGTTCTTTTCATACTTTCCCTAAATCAACGGTACTGTTCCGCTATCGGACTCGTGAACAGTATTAGCCTTGATGGAGTTTTACCACCCACCTTTGGGGCTGCATTCTCAACAACCCGACTCTTGGGACGCTCGGAGCCGACGAGTCCCGCGCCGGTAAAAAGGCCTGACACCCAGACCGTGGCGGAGAGGCCCCGATCAGGATTGGACTTAGGGCGCAGTAGGTTAGGACCCGTTCGCCGGTTGGGCGTCCCCAACACACCAGGTCACCGGCAGCGCATCAAGGCTGCGGGGGATTCGGTGCTGCTGGGCTCTTCCCGGCTTCATCTCGCCGTTACTGTGAGGGACTCCTTGTTAGTTTCTTTTCCTCCGCTTAGTGATTAGTGCTTAAATTCAGCGGGTAGTCTTCGTCTGAACTGAGGTCGGACTTTAAAAGGATGGGGTTCGAATTTGTTCGTTCGTTAGGTGGTGTGGGGCCTGCTGACGTGGCCGCGACGCCATCTCCTCCGCTCTTTGTTTTTTTTTTTGCTTTTTCCCTTCCGTTTCATTGTCCACACAGGGCACGAGAGAGCGCGCGGCGGAGGGCCGCGCGGCAGCGTCGGACGTGCACGATGTCTGCACTTGAGGCGAACGAGGACTTGCCTTGGCGAGCCCAGTGCGCCGGCGCGACCGATCTCTCGATCCGCACCAGGCGATTGCTGTTCAGCCGACCTCCAGTCAGGCGGTGGCCCCGGGACTGACCCGAGGGGCCGCAATGTTGCGTTCAAAGGTAATCGATGCTCAATGTGTCCTTGCAAATTCACTTAAATTCACGCAGCTGGCTGCGCTCTTTCATCGACTCAGACGAGCCGAGTGATCCAGGACGCCCAGGAGTTGTCATCAATCTCAATGGGTTTTTTGTTTTTGGTTTGTAACTTTGAAGTTTTTTGGTTCGATTCGTTTCTACTGATTTCTTTTCTGTTTTTTGGCGAAGACGACACGGGGACGTGCGGTGCGTTGCCGTGCGTGCGTGCGTGCGTTGCGGGGCGTACCCCTGCCACAAGGCCCAACCCCCACCACCGCCCTGCGGTGAGGTTCGTGGCAGGTTAGAATCGTTAGACCGTACGCTAGTGGACGAAACAAGCTCCCCCCCGAGGCCCTGCGACGGCCGCCATCGAGACCACCGTACCCCGATGGTGAAAAAGGAAATGGGGGGGACCGTAGGGGGCAGAACCGGAGGAGGGGCGGCCACCGCGCCCATCGTACTCTCGGGGGCCCCCAACCCACCCGCCTGGTTCGGTCGGTCGGTCGGTCGGATTGCTTTTGGTGACTTTTTTTTTGGCCTTTCTCGTTTTGGGTTGTTTTCACGGACCACAATCGGTAATGATCCTTCCGCAGGTTTCACCTACGGAAACCTTGTTACGACTTTTACTTCCTCTAAAGCGACTCAAGTTTGTATCATTCTTCCTTCGGCCCCTCGCAGGCGTGGCAGTTGCCTGCCTCGAAAGGTGACCAATCCGAAGATCTCACTAAACACCGTTCAATCGGTAGTAGCGGACGGGCGGTGTGTACAAGCAGGGCAGGGAAGTAATCAAAACGAGCCTTATGAAACCTCCGCTTACTGGGAAATTCCTCGTTCATGGGGGAACAAAGTACAAGCCCCAGTTACCCATCACGAAGGGAGATTCAACGGGTTTCCCACTCCCTCTCGGAGCAGGGGGCATGTGTCCACGTTGATTCTATTCAGTGTAGCGCGCGTGCAGGCCCCGGGACATCTAAGGGGCATCACAGAACCTTGTTATTGCTCAATCTCGTGTGGCTATACGCCACTTGTCCCTCGAAGGAAGTTGCGCCGGACTGTGTTTCGTGGATCCCCCCCCCCCCCCCCCCCCCCCCCCCCCGCGAACTATTTTAATAGGGCTAGAGTCTCGTTCGTTTATCGGAAGTAACAATAAACATGGAACAAAATCGCTCAAACAAAATAAGGAAAGGACATGCACCACCACCCACCGAATCAAGAACAGAGGCTAATCAATCTGTCAATCCTTACGGTGTCCGGCACCGGGTGGAGTTTTCCCGTGTTGAGGTCAAATTAAAAGCCGCAGGCTCCACTCCTGGTGGTTTGCCCTTCCGGTTCAATTCCTTTAAAGTTTCAGCTTTGCCAACCATACTTCCCACCAGAACCCAAAAACGACTTTGGTTTCCCGTCAAAGCTGCCCGTCGGGTCCATTGAAGAGCAAACGGCCGGCGGGATCGGCTGGTCGGCATCGGTTCATATGGTCAGAAAAAACTACGGACGGTATTGACTCGTCTTACGAACCTCTGACTTTTCGTTTTCTTTGACTAATGAAACACAATCCATGGACAAAATGGCTTTCGCTGTAAGGCGTCTTACGGCGGAGCCAAAGAAATTTCACCTCTAACGCCCTAATCGAATGCCCCCGGCTGCCCCCTTTTAATCCTTACCTCGCAATTTCGAAAAACCAACAAAATGAACCGAGGTTCTATTCCCATTATTTCCAGCAAATTATGCAGGCGAGACGAGCCTGCTTTGAACACCTCTAATTTTTTCAAAGTAAACGTTCCGGCCCCCCGAGACATCAGCGAAGAGCACCAAGGGATGACCGGCCGGGTGAGCCAGGCAACGTGCGTGAGACCACCGCGAAGTGGACCGCACGCTGTGCTCGAGATCCAACTACGAGCTTTTTAAACTGCAACAACTTTAATATACGCTATTGGAGCGGGAATTACCGCGGCTGCTGGCACCAGACTTGCCCTCCAATGGATCCTCGAAGGATTTAAAGGTACTTTCCAATTACGGGGCCGAAAAGTCCGTTTGTATTTTGGT
>NW_024537153.1:0-7257 GCF_016097555.1 Gigantopelta aegis | reverse complement strand
CTAACCCTAAACCCTAACCCTAAACCCTAAACCCTAAACCCTAAACCCTAACCCTAAACCCTAAACCCTAACCCTAAACCCTAAACCCTAAACCCTAAACCCTAACCCTAAACCCTAAACCCTAAACCCTAAACCCTAAACCCTAAACCCTAAACCCTAAACCCTAAACCCTAAACCCTAAACCCTAAACCTAACCCTAAACCCTAAACCCTAAACCCTAAACCTAACCCTAAACCCTAAACCCTAAACCCTAAACCCTAACCCTAAACCCTAAACCCTAACCCTAAACCCTAAACCCTAAACCCTAAATATAATACTCGGGGTGGTATTTTGGGGCATCTCCAGGGAAGACCGGAAATGGGCGTGTCATGAGCTCAGGAACAATTCTTAACCCCAAAAAAAATTTTTTTGCAATAATTTGAACATCAATATCTTAAAAACGAAGTGGGTTCCGCCCACTTTAATTACATCTTGTAGTAGACCTACCCTTCCTCTATCAAGACGACCCAAAACCCCAACAAACCCCAGCTTTGTTTTTGAGATATAAGCAAACCCCAAAACCACTTTTTCACCCATACAACAAAAAGGCCATATGGCCTCACAATTTCATTTCTTAAATCACTAATGCTTTAACCCTGACAAAAGCTTTACCACCATTCAACTCCCTGGTTGTTGTTCAATCTCAAGTACAGTTGATTTATTAAAACTTAAATGGGGCCATATGGCCTTACAAATTCATTAATTAACTCACTAATGATTCAACCCTGATTAAAGCTTTACCACCATTTTACTGCCTGTTTGGTGCTAAATCTGAAGAAAATTTCATTCATTAAAAATTCAATGGAACCACATGGCCTTACAAACTTTTATTTAGTAACTCACTAAGGATTAATTCCTGACCAAATCCTTTACCAACTTTTCATCTCCCTGGTTGTTGTTCAATCTGAAGTACAGTTCATTTATTAAGAATTAAATAGTGCCATACGGCCTTACAAATTTCATTTCTTAACTCAGTAATGCTTTAACCCTGACCAAAAGCTTTACCACCATTCAACTCCCTGGTTGTTGTTCAATCTGAAGTACAGTTGATTTATTACAATATTAAGTGGGGCCATATGGCCATACAAATTTCATTAATTAACTCACTAATGATTCAACCCTGATTAAAAGCTTCACCGCCATTCTACTCCCTGTTTGGTGCTAAATCTGAAGAAAAATTCATTCATTAAAAATTCAATTGAGCCACATGGCCTTACAATCTTTATTTATTAACTCACTAAGTAATGATCCCTGACCAAATCCTTTACCATCATTCAATTTCCTGGTTGCTGTTCAATCTGAAGTATAGTTCATTTATTAAAAATTAAATATGGCCATATGGCTTTACAAATTTCATTTATTAATTCACTAATTCTTTAACCCTAACAAAAAGCTTTACAACCATTCAACACCCTGCTTTGTGTCTAATCTGAAGAAAAATTCATTCATTAAAAATTAAAGGGGCCATACGGCTTTACAATTTTCATTCCCTAACTCACTAAGGATTCAACCATGACAAAAATTTTTACCATACTTTAACTCACAGATGAGTGCAATATCTAATGAAAATTTTAAACATTGAAATTTTAGCAAGGCCATAGGGCCTTGTAATCTTTTTATTAACTCTTCACATATTAGATCTTACTCATAGTTTTTCACATCATTCTTCTACTTGTTTGGTGTTGCATCTCATGTGTTAGGAAAAACTGCAATTTTAAAATGAGGCCATGTGGCCTTTCTTTGACATTAAATATCTAAAAAACTAGCTGCTGGAAATAAAGAGTCTTATGTGATCTTACCTATACTGAATCAGGGTTCACATACGTAATATTAACATTAGTGTGAAAGGAATCTTTGTGAATTTATTAATTTTTTATCAAACTTGAAGAGCCATGTGGCCTTTTGAAATTTTACAATTTTTTAATTTTTTACATACTGCCATAACATCCTCCTTCACGTAGAACGAATTGTTTTGATCAGGGTGCACTTGGGGAATGGGGTCACAAGGCCACATATATGGCCTTGTGGCCCTCATGAAATAATTACAAAATCTTAACATGCCAGTTGAAATAAACAATATTTCAATATTTTAATCTCAAAGAAACACCTAGAAACACCAATTTTCAAAGATTTAAAAACAAGTTATTTTTGGTGTTCATATGCCATAAAACTACTAATACAAACATGTATAGCTTAGAGTTGAACTGTGTTGGTGTCGTCTTGTCCAATTTTGGATATTTAGATGTAAAAATACCATGTGTAAATTTTATGACATTTTTTACATCAATCATTTTTCAATTTTACTGGGCCACAAAAACTTTTCCCCAAGCCAATCTTTCAGGCCGTATAGGACATGGATCCTAGTAAAAGTGGCCCTGGGCCATAAAGGCCATAAATTAAGCTAGAAGGCCATAACTGTGGCCCTCCCAAGCCCAAAAGACCGTATTCTTAGTAAAAGTGGCCCGGGCCATGAAGGCCATAAATTTAGCTAAAAGGCCGTCACTGTGGCCCTCCCAAGCCCAAAAGGCGTATTCCGGGCCGTATCCTAAGGGCTATAATACTCGGGTGGTATTTTGGGGCATCTCCAGGGAAGACCGGAAATGGGCGTGTCATGAGCTCAGGAACAATTCTTAACCCCAAAAAAAATTTTTTTGCAATAATTTGAACATCAATATCTTAAAAACGAAGTGGGTTCCGCCCACTTTAATTACATCTTGTAGTAGACCTACCCTTCCTCTATCAAGACGACCCAAAACCCCAACAAACCCCAGCTTTGTTTTTGAGATATAAGCAAAACCCCAAAACCACTTTTTCACCCATACAACAAAAAGGCCATATGGCCTCACAAATTTCATTTCTTAAATCACTAATGCTTTAACCCTGACAAAAAGCTTTACCACCATTCAACTCCCTGGTTGTTGTTCAATCTCAAGTACAGTTGATTTATTAAAACTTAAATGGGGCCATATGGCCTTACAAATTTCATTAATTAACTCACTAATGATTCAACCCTGATTAAAAGCTTTACCACCATTTTACTGCCTGTTTGGTGCTAAATCTGAAGAAAATTTCATTCATTAAAAATTCAATGGAACCACATGGCCTTACAAACTTTATTTAGTAACTCACTAAGGATTAATTCCTGACCAAATCCTTTACCAACTTTCATCTCCCTGGTTGTTGTTCAATCTGAAGTACAGTTCATTTATTAAGAATTAAATAGTGCCATACGGCCTTACAAATTTCATTTCTTAACTCAGTAATGCTTTAACCCTGACCAAAAGCTTTACCACCATTCAACTCCCTGGTTGTTGTTCAATCTGAAGTACAGTTGATTTATTACAATATTAAGTGGGGCCATATGGCCATACAAATTTCATTAATTAACTCACTAATGATTCAACCCTGATTAAAAGCTTCAACCGCCATTCTACTCCCTGTTTGGTGCTAAATCTGAAGAAAAATTCATTCATTAAAAATTCAATTGAGCCACATGGCCTTACAATCTTTATTTATTAACTCACTAAGTAATGATCCCTGACCAAATCCTTTACCATCATTCAATTTCCTGGTTGCTGTTCAATCTGAAGTATAGTTCATTTATTAAAAATTAAATATGGCCATATGGCTTTACAAATTTCATTTATTAATTCACTAATTCTTTAACCCTAACAAAAAGCTTTACAACCATTCAACACCCTGCTTTGTGTCTAATCTGAAGAAAATTCATTCATTAAAAATTTAAAGGGGCCATACGGCTTTACAATTTTCATTCCCTAACTCACTAAGGATTCAACCATGACAAAAATTTTTACCATACTTTAACTCACAGATGAGTGCAATATCTAATGAAAATTTTAAACATTGAAATTTTAGCAAGGCCATAGGGCCTTGTAAATCTTTTTTATTAACTCTTCACATATTAGATCTTACTCATAGTTTTTTCACATCATTCTTCTACTTGTTTGGTGTTGCATCTCATGTGTTAGGAAAAACTGCAATTTTAAATGAGCCATGTGGCCTTTCTTTGACATTAAATATCTAAAAAACTAGCTGCTGGAAATAAAGAGTCTTATGTGATCTTACCTATACTGAATCAGGGTTCACATACGTAATATTAACATTAGTGTGAAAGGAATCTTTGTGAATTTATTAATTTTTTATCAAAACTTGAAGAGCCATGTGGCCTTTTGAAATTTTACAATTTTTTAATTTTTTACATACTGCCATAACATCCTCCTTCACGTAGAACGAATTGTTTTGATCAGGGTGCACTTGGGGAATGGGGTCACAAGGCCACATATATGGCCTTGTGGCCCTCATGAAATAATTACAAAATCTTAACATGCCATTTGAAATAAACAATATTTCAATATTTTAATCTCAAAGAAACACCTAGAAACAACCAATTTTCAAAGATTTAAAAACAAGTTATTTTTGGTGTTCATATGCCATAAAACTACTAATACAAACATGTATAGCTTAGAGTTGAACTGTGTTTGGTGTCGTCTTGTCCAATTTTGGATATTTAGATGTAAAAATACCATGTGTAAAATTTTATGACATTTTTTACATCAATCATTTTTCAATTTTACTGGGCCACAAAAAACTTTTCCCCAAGCCAATCTTTCAGGCCGTATAGGACATGGATCCTAGTAAAAGTGGCCCTGGGCCATAAAGGCCATAAATTAAGCTAGAAGGCCATAACTGTGGCCCTCCCAAGCCCAAAAGACCGTATTCTTAGTAAAAGTGGCCCCGGGCCATGAAGGCCATAAATTTAGCTAAAAGGCCGTCACTGTGGCCCTCCCAAGCCCAAAAGGCCGTATTCCGGGCCGTATCCTAAGGGCTAAACCCTAACCCTAAACCTAAACCCTAAACCCTAAACCCTAAACCCTAAACCCTAAACCCTAAACCCTAAACCATTTAGGGATTGGGGTTTAGGGTTTAGGTTTAGGTTTTAGGGTTAGGGTTTAAGGTTTAGGTTTAGGGTTTAGAGTTTAGGGTTTAGGGTTTAGGGTTTAGGGTTTAGGGTTTAGGGTTTAGGGTTTAGGGTTTTTTGGTTTTAGGGTTAATGGTTTAGAATTTAGGACATTGGTGCTGGTTTAGGGTTTAGAGATTACGATATTAGATTAACGATTAGGGTTTAGGGTTTAGGGATTAGGGTTTAGGTTTTTTGGGTTTAGGGTAATTGTTTAGAATTTAGGACATTGGGTGTTGGTTTAGGGTTTAGAGATTACGAGATTAGGATTAAGGATTAGGGTTTAGGGTTTAGGGTTTAGTGCTTAGTGCATTAGGATTAGGGTTTACGGTTTAGGGTTTAGAGATTAGGGTTTAGGTTTAGGGCATTAGGATTAGGGCTTACGGATTATGGTTTAGGTTTTAGGGATTAGGGTTTAGGGTTTAGGGCATTACGATTAGAGCATACAGTTTAGGGTTTAGGCTTTACGGTTAAGAGGTTAGGGCATTAGGATTAGAGATTGGGGTTTAGGGTTTAGGGCATTAGGACTAGGGCTTCCGGTTTAGCGTTTAGGGTTTAAAGATTAGGGTTTAGGGATTACGGTTTAGGGTTTAGGTCATTAGGTTAGGGCATACAGTTTAGGGTTTACGGTTTAGGGTTTAGGACAATAGGATTACGATTTAGTGTTTAGGGTTAAGGATTTAGGGCATTGGGATTAGGCTTTAGGATATATGGTTTATGGTTTAGGATAAGGGTTTAGGACATATAGATTAGAATTTAGAGATTAGAGTTTAGTGTTTAGGTTTTAGGGTTTAGGCCATTGGTTTTAGGATTTAGGGCATAAGGATTAGTGTTTAGGGCTTCGGGTTTTGGGGTTTAGGGTTTAGGGTTTAAGGTTTTCGTTTAGGGATTAGGGTTTAGTTTTTTGGGTTTAGGGTTTAGGGTTTTGGGTTTTGGGGTTTAGGGTTTAGGCTTTAGGGTTTAGGGGTTTAGGGTTAGGGTTTAGGGGTTTAGGGTTTAGGGTTTAGGGTTTAGGGATTAGGGATTAGGACATTAGGATTAGGGTTTAGGGATTACGGTTTAGAGTTTAGGGCATTAGGTTAGAGCATACAGTTTAGGGTTTACGTTTTAGGGTTTAGGGCATTAGGATAAGGATTTAGGTTTTAGGGTTAAGGACTTAGGGCATTGGGATTAGGCTTTAGGATATATGGTTTAGGGTTTAGGATAAGAGTTTAGGACATATAGATTAGAATTTAGAGATTAGAGTTTAGTGTTTAGGGTTTAGGGTTTAGGCCATTGGGATTATATTTTAAACCTTAGTCATCAAAAAGTTTGGAAAATTTCAATCATAATTTCTAAATTTTTTGCCACCAAAAATTTTTAAATTTTAACCTTTATTTCCTATTATTTCGCGCCTAAAATACGCTTATTTTAACCCCTTAGTCACCAAAAAAGTTTGGAAAATTTTGAATAAGAATTTCTAAGATTTTTGGCGCCAAAATTTTTTAAATTTAACCCTTTATTTCTTACGTTATTTGGCGCCTAAAATACGCGTCTTTTAACCCCTTAGTCACCCAAAAGTTTGGAAAAATTTGAGTAAGAATTTCTAAGTTTTTTGGCGCCTAAAATTTTTTTAACTTAGCCCTATATTTCCTACGTTATTAGGCGCCTAAAATTCACGTATTTTAACCCCTTAGTCACCCAAAAAGTTTGGAAAAATTTGAGTAAGAATTTCTAACTTTTTTGGCGCCAAAAATTTTTTTAAAAACCCTTTATTTCCTACGTTATTTGGCGCAAAAATACGCGTATTTTAACCCCTTAGTCACCAAAAAAGTTTGGAAAAATTTCAGACATAATTTCTAAGTTTTTTGGCGCCAAAAATTTTTAAAATTTAACCCTTTATTTCCCTACGTTTTTTGCCGCCTAAAATACGCGTATTTCAACCCCTTCATCATCCAAATAGTTTGGAAAAATTTGATTCATAATTTCTAAGTATTTTGGTGCCAAAAATTTTTAAAATTTAACCCTTTATTTTCCTACGTTATTTGGCGCAAAAAATACGCGTATTTTAACCCCTTAGTCACCAAAAAAGTTTGGAAAAATTTCAGTATTAATTTTCTAAGTTTTTTGGCGCCAAAACTTTTTAAAATTTAACCCTTTATTTCCTACGTTATTTGGCGCAAAAATACGCGTATTTTACCCCTAGTCACGAAAAAAGTTTGGAAAAAATTTCAGTATTAATTTCTAAGTTTTTTGGCGCC
>NW_024537152.1:0-6642 GCF_016097555.1 Gigantopelta aegis | reverse complement strand
GTAAATGTCAAATAGGTCTACATACACCTGGTATAAATTAGCTGTCAGTATATAAACATGAGTAAATGTCAAATAGGTCTACATACACCTGGTATAAATTAGCTGTCAGTATATAAACATGAGTAAATGTCAAATAGGTCTACATACACCTGGTATAAATTAGCTGTCAGTATATAAACATGAGTAAATGTCAAATAGGTCTACATACACCTGGTATAAATTAGCTGTCAGTATATAAACATGAGTAAATGTCAAATAGGTCTACATACACCTGGTATAAATTAGCTGTCAGTATATAAACATGAGTAAATGTCAAATAGGTCTACATACACCTGGTATAAATTAGCTGTCAGTATATAAACATGAGTAAATGTCAAATAGGTCTACATACACCTGGTATAAATTAGCTGTCAGTATATAAACATGAGTAAATGTCAAATAGGTCTACATACACCTGGTATAAATTAGCTGTCAGTATATAAACATGAGTAAATGTCAAATAGGTCTACATACACCTGGTATAAATTAGCTGTCAGTATATAAACATGAGTAAATGTCAAATAGGTCTACATACACCTGGTATAAATTAGCTGTCAGTATATAAACATGAGTAAATGTCAAATAGGTCTACATACACCTGGTATAAATTAGCTGTCAGTATATAAACATGAGTAAATGTCAAATAGGTCTACATACACCTGGTATAAATTAGCTGTCAGTATATAAACATGAGTAAATGTCAAATAGGTCTACATACACCTGGTATAAATTAGCTGTCAGTATATAAACATGAGTAAATGTCAAATAGGTCTACATACACCTGGTATAAATTAGCTGTCAGTATATAAACATGAGTAAATGTCAAATAGGTCTACATACACCTGGTATAAATTAGCTGTCAGTATATAAACATGAGTAAATGTCAAATAGGTCTACATACACCTGGTATAAATTAGCTGTCAGTATATAAACATGAGTAAATGTCAAATAGGTCTACATACACCTGGTATAAATTAGCTGTCAGTATATAAACATGAGTAAATGTCAAATAGGTCTACATACACCTGGTATAAATTAGCTGTCAGTATATAAACATGAGTAAATGTCAAATAGGTCTACATACACCTGGTATAAATTAGCTGTCAGTATATAAACATGAGTAAATGTCAAATAGGTCTACATGGTATAAATTAGCTGTCAGTATATAAACATGAGTAAATGTCAAATGGTCTACATACACATACACCTGGTATAAATTAGCTGTCAGTATATAAACATGAGTAAATGTCAAATAGGTCTACATACACCTGGTATAAATTAGCTGTCAGTATATAAACATGAGTAAATGTCAAATAGGTCTACATACACCTGGTATAAATTAGCTGTCAGTATATAAACATGAGTAAATGTCAAATAGGTCTACATACACCTGGTATAAATTAGCTGTCAGTATATAAACATGAGTAAATGTCAAATAGGTCTACATACACCTGGTATAAATTAGCTGTCAGTATATAAACATGAGTAAATGTCAAATAGGTCTACATACACCTGGTATAAATTAGCTGTCAGTATATAAACATGAGTAAATGTCAAATAGGTCTACATACACCTGGTATAAATTAGCTGTCAGTATATAAACATGAGTAAATGTCAAATAGGTCTACATACACCTGGTATAAATTAGCTGTCAGTATATAAACATGAGTAAATGTCAAATAGGTCTACATACACCTGGTATAAATTAGCTGTCAGTATATAAACATGAGTAAATGTCAAATAGGTCTACATACACCTGGTATAAATTAGCTGTCAGTATATAAACATGAGTAAATGTCAAATAGGTCTACATACACCTGGTATAAATTAGCTGTCAGTATATAAACATGAGTAAATGTCAAATAGGTCTACATACACCTGGTATAAATTAGCTGTCAGTATATAAACATGAGTAAATGTCAAATAGGTCTACATACACCTGGTATAAATTAGCTGTCAGTATA
Source organism: Gigantopelta aegis (assembly GCF_016097555.1). NCBI lineage: Eukaryota > Metazoa > Mollusca > Gastropoda > Neomphalida > Peltospiridae > Gigantopelta > Gigantopelta aegis. The sequence goes on along the minus strand of NW_024537152.1, from coordinate 4,639 downwards.
TAAACATGAGTAAATGTCAAATAGGTCTACATACACCTGGTATAAATTAGCTGTCAGTATATAAACATGAGTAAATGTCAAATAGGTCTACATACACCTGGTATAAATTAGCTGTCAGTATATAAACATGAGTAAATGTCAAATAGGTCTACATACACCTGGTATAAATTAGCTGTCAGTATATAAACATGAGTAAATGTCAAATAGGTCTACATACACCTGGTATAAATTAGCTGTCAGTATATAAACATGAGTAAATGTCAAATAGGTCTACATACACCTGGTATAAATTAGCTGTCAGTATATAAACATGAGTAAATGTCAAATAGGTCTACATACACCTGGTATAAATTAGCTGTCAGTATATAAACATGAGTAAATGTCAAATAGGTCTACATACACCTGGTATAAATTAGCTGTCAGTATATAAACATGAGTAAATGTCAAATAGGTCTACATACACCTGGTATAAATTAGCTGTCAGTATATAAACATGAGTAAATGTCAAATAGGTCTACATACACCTGGTATAAATTAGCTGTCAGTATATAAACATGAGTAAATGTCAAATAGGTCTACATACACCTGGTATAAATTAGCTGTCAGTATATAAACATGAGTAAATGTCAAATAGGTCTACATACACCTGGTATAAATTAGCTGTCAGTATATAAACATGAGTAAATGTCAAATAGGTCTACATACACCTGGTATAAATTAGCTGTCAGTATATAAACATGAGTAAATGTCAAATAGGTCTACATACACCTGGTATAAATTAGCTGTCAGTATATAAACATGAGTAAATGTCAAATAGGTCTACATACACCTGGTATAAATTAGCTGTCAGTATATAAACATGAGTAAATGTCAAATAGGTCTACATACACCTGGTATAAATTAGCTGTCAGTATAGTATATAACATGAGTAAATGTCAAATAGGTCTACATACACCTGGTATAAATTAGCTGTCAGTATATAAACATGAGTAAATGTCAAATAGGTCTACATACACCTGGTATAAATTAGCTGTCAGTATATAAACATGAGTAAATGTCAAATAGGTCTACATACACCTGGTATAAATTAGCTGTCAGTATATAAACATGAGTAAATGTCAAATAGGTCTACATACACCTGGTATAAATTAGCTGTCAGTATATAAACATGAGTAAATGTCAAATAGGTCTACATACACCTGGTATAAATTAGCTGTCAGTATATAAACATGAGTAAATGTCAAATAGGTCTACATACACCTGGTATAAATTAGCTGTCAGTATATAAACATGAGTAAATGTCAAATAGGTCTACATACACCTGGTATAAATTAGCTGTCAGTATATAAACATGAGTAAATGTCAAATAGGTCTACATACACCTGGTATAAATTAGCTGTCAGTATATAAACATGAGTAAATGTCAAATAGGTCTACATACACCTGGTATAAATTAGCTGTCAGTATATAAACATGAGTAAATGTCAAATAGGTCTACATACACCTGGTATAAATTAGCTGTCAGTATATAAACATGAGTAAATGTCAAATAGGTCTACATACACCTGGTATAAATTAGCTGTCAGTATATAAACATGAGTAAATGTCAAATAGGTCTACATACACCTGGTATAAATTAGCTGTCAGTATATAAACATGAGTAAATGTCAAATAGGTCTACATACACCTGGTATAAATTAGCTGTCAGTATATAAACATGAGTAAATGTCAAATAGGTCTACATACACCTGGTATAAATTAGCTGTCAGTATATAAACATGAGTAAATGTCAAATAGGTCTACATACACCTGGTATAAATTAGCTGTCAGTATATAAACATGAGTAAATGTCAAATAGGTCTACATACACCTGGTATAAATTAGCTGTCAGTATATAAACATGAGTAAATGTCAAATAGGTCTACATACACCTGGTATAAATTAGCTGTCAGTATATAAACATGAGTAAATGTCAAATAGGTCTACATACACCTGGTATAAATTAGCTGTCAGTTTATAAACATGAGTAAATGTCAAATAGGTCTACATACATGAGTAACTTTCAAATAGGTCTACATACACCTGGTATAAATTAGCTGTCAGTATATAAACATGAGTAAATGTCAAATAGGTCTACATACACCTGGTATAAATTAGCTGTCAGTATATAAACATGAGTAAATGTCAAATAGGTCTACATACACCTGGTATAAATTAGCTGTCAGTGAGTATAAACATGAGTAAATGTCAAATAGGTCTACATACACCTGGTATAAATTAGCTGTCAGTATATAAACATGAGTAAATGTCAAATAGGTCTACATACACCTGGTATAAATTAGCTGTCAGTATATAAACATGAGTAAATGTCAAATAGGTCTACATACACCTGGTATAAATTAGCTGTCAGTATATAAACATGAGTAAATGTCAAATAGGTCTACATACACCTGGTATAAATTAGCTGTCAGTATATAAACATGAGTAAATGTCAAATAGGTCTACATACACCTGGTATAAATTAGCTGTCAGTATATAAACATGAGTAAATGTCAAATAGGTCTACATACACCTGGTATAAATTAGCTGTCAGTATAAACATGAGTAAATGTCAAATAGGTCTACATACACCTGGTATAAATTAGCTGTCAGTATATAAACATGAGTAAATGTCAAATAGGTCTACATACACCTGGTATAAATTAGCTGTCAGTATATAAACATGAGTAAATGTCAAATAGGTCTACATACACCTGGTATAAATTAGCTGTCAGTATATAAACATGAGTAAATGTCAAATAGGTCTACATACACCTGGTATAAATTAGCTGTCAGTATATAAACATGAGTAAATGTCAAATAGGTCTACATACACCTGGTATAAATTAGCTGTCAGTATATAAACATGAGTAAATGTCAAATAGGTCTACATACACCTGGTATAAATTAGCTGTCAGTATATAAACATGAGTAAATGTCAAATAGGTCTACATACACCTGGTATAAATTAGCTGTCAGTATATAAACATGAGTAAATGTCAAATAGGTCTACATACACCTGGTATAAATTAGCTGTCAGTATATAAACATGAGTAAATGTCAAATAGGTCTACATACACCTGGTATAAATTAGCTGTCAGTATATAAACATGAGTAAATGTCAAATAGGTCTACATACACCTGGTATAAATTAGCTGTCAGTATATAAACATGAGTAAATGTCAAATAGGTCTACATACACCTGGTATAAATTAGCTGTCAGTATATAAACATGAGTAAATGTCAAATAGGTCTACATACACCTGGTATAAATTAGCTGTCAGTATATAAACATGAGTAAATGTCAAATAGGTCTACATACACCTGGTATAAATTAGCTGTCAGTATATAAACATGAGTAAATGTCAAATAGGTCTACATACACCTGGTATAAATTAGCTGTCAGTATATAAACATGAGTAAATGTCAAATAGGTCTACATACACCTGGTATAAATTAGCTGTCAGTATATAAACATGAGTAAATGTCAAATAGGTCTACATACACCTGGTATAAATTAGCTGTCAGTATATAAACATGAGTAAATGTCAAATAGGTCTACATACACCTGGTATAAATTAGCTGTCAGTATAAACATGAGTAAATGTCAAATAGGTCTACATACACCTGGTATAAATTAGCTGTCAGTATATAAACATGAGTAAATGTCAAATAGGTCTACATACACCTGGTATAAATTAGCTGTCAGTATATAAACATGAGTAAATGTCAAATAGGTCTACATACACCTGGTATAAATTAGCTGTCAGTATATAAACATGAGTAAATGTCAAATAGGTCTACATACACCTGGTATAAATTAGCTGTCAGTATATAAACATGAGTAAATGTCAAATAGGTCTACATACACCTGGTATAAATTAGCTGTCAGTATATAAACATGAGTAAATGTCAAATAGGTCTACATACACCTGGTATAAATTAGCTGTCAGTATATAAACATGAGTAAATGTCAAATAGGTCTACATACACCTGGTATAAATTAGCTGTCAGTATATAAACATGAGTAAATGTCAAATAGGTCTACATACACCTGGTATAAATTAGCTGTCAGTATATAAACATGAGTAAATGTCAAATAGGTCTACATACACCTGGTATAAATTAGCTGTCAGTATATAAACATGAGTAAATGTCAAATAGGTCTACATACACCTGGTATAAATTAGCTGTCAGTATATAAACATGAGTAAATGTCAAATAGGTCTACATACACCTGGTATAAATTAGCTGTCAGTATATAAACATGAGTAAATGTCAAATAGGTCTACATACACCTGGTATAAATTAGCTGTCAGTATATAAACATGAGTAAATGTCAAATAGGTCTACATACACCTGGTATAAATTAGCTGTCAGTATATAAACATGAGTAAATGTCAAATAGGTCTACATACACCTGGTATAAATTAGCTGTCAGTATATAAACATGAGTAAATGTCAAATAGGTCTACATACACCTGGTATAAATTAGCTGTCAGTATATAAACATGAGTAAATGTCAAATAGGTCTACATACACCTGGTATAAATTAGCTGTCAGTATATAAACATGAGTAAATGTCAAATAGGTCTACATA
>NW_024537151.1:0-16256 GCF_016097555.1 Gigantopelta aegis | reverse complement strand
GTTTTATAATTGTGTGCTTTGCTTGAAAATTTCATTGTTATTGTTGACTGATGTTTTCTATCTTTTTTTTTCAGTTGACGTGTGGAATCAAGAGATGGAAGATATTTATCATCGGGCTGGTGACAGTTGAAGGTGTAGCTGTCACAAGTGAAGCATTTTAATGGTAAGTTACCTCCCTTCTTGATTTTGGATAGTTTGGTTTATAATTGTTTTGGTGAAGAATTGAATTATAATTGAAAGATATCTATCAGTGGATTGATAACAGCTGAAGACACAGCTAAAAGACATACATCTCTGTTATTAGCAAGATGACTGATGTCAAATGAAGTTGCATGCAATGAAATGTCTAAGTAATCGTTTTTTCAACATCCTTGTTAGTTCGTTTTATAATCAAAGGTTGATGAAAAAAAGATAGAACAAAAGTTTGTTTTATTTAACAACGCCACCTAGAGCACATTGATTGTTCTTTTATCTTATCATCGGCTCTTGGACGTCAAACATATGGTCATTCTGACACTGTTTTTCAGAGGAAACCCGCTGTGGCCACATATGCTACTGTTTTACGACAGGCAGCAAGGCATCTTTTATTTGCGCTTCCCACAGGCAGGATAGCACAAACCATGGCCTTTGTTGAACCAGTCATGGATCGCTGGTCGGTGCAAGTGGTTTACACCTACCCACTGAGCCTTGCGCGGCACTCACTCAGGGTTTGGAGTCGGTATCTGGATTAAAAATCCCATGCCTCGACTGGCATCCGGACCCAGTTACCTACCAGCCGCTAAGGTTGATGCGTTTATGTTGTTTGTAAATGGTAAACATCTCAGATGTGAATACTAATTCATAAAAATAGGTTCATTTATAAATGGTATGCCATTTCTTTTAACATTAGCTAAACTTTCGATGTTGAGTATATTATTATTGTTGAGGAATGTTTTCTACAAAATTGTTGTCTTTTAGTTGACGTGTGGAATCAAGAGATGGAAGATACTTATCATCGGGCTGGTGACAGCTGAAGGCATGGTTACGAGAGTTGGAAGATTTCATCAACATCCTTGCGACAGATGAAGCTAAGTGAAATTGAATAAAGTTTGTCACTTTGACAGCCATTTTTTCCTCATGCATTCAGTTCGAATTGTTCCGCCGGAAAAGATAAATACTTGTCCCTCCCTCCCTCCCTCCCTCCCTCCCTCCCTCCCTCCCTCCCTCCGTCCGTCCGTCCGTTTTTACAGTATTCTTGATAGTTTGTTTTATAATTGTGTGTTTTGCTTGAATTTTCATTGTTATTGTTTGATAGTTTGTTTTATAATTGTGTGCTTTGCTTGAAAATTTCATTGTTATTGTTGACTGATGTTTTCTATCTTTTTTTTTCAGTTGACGTGTGGAATCAAGAGATGGAAGATATTTATCATCGGGCTGGTGACAGTTGAAGGTGTAGCTGTCACAAGTGAAGCATTTTAATGGTAAGTTACCTCCCTTCTTGATTTTGGATAGTTTGGTTTATAATTGTTTTGGTGAAGAATTGAATTATAATTGAAAGATATCTATCAGTGGATTGATAACAGCTGAAGACACAGCTAAAAGACATACATCTCTGTTATTAGCAAGATGACTGATGTCAAATGAAGTTGCATGCAATGAAATGTCTAAGTAATCGTTTTTTCAACATCCTTGTTCGTTCGTTTTATAATTGTGTGTTTTACTGCAAACGTATATATACTCAACAAGGAATGTTTAGCAAATATCTGTTATGACGTCTAAATTTGCCATGGTTGAATAAACTTAAGAGAAAACCAGGTCCTCCTGTTGTGTTGAGGCAAAGGTTGATGAAAAAAAGATAGAACAAAAGTTTGTTTTATTTAACAACGCCACCTAGAGCACATTGATTGTTCTTTTATCTTATCATCGGCTCTTGGACGTCAAACATATGGTCATTCTGACACTGTTTTTCAGAGGAAACCCGCTGTCGCCACATAGGCTACTATTTTACGACAGGCAGCAAGGGATATTTTATTTGCGCTTCCCACAGGCAGGATAGCACAAAGCATGGCCTTTGTTGAACCAGTCATGGATCGCTGGTCGGTGCAAGTGGTTTACAACTACCCACTGAGCCTTGCGGGGCACTCACTCAGGGTTTGGAGTCAGTATCTGGATTAATTTTGCTTGAAAATTTCATTGTTATTGTTGACTGATGTTTTCTACCTTTTTTTTTTAGTTGACGTGTGGAATCAAGAGATGGAAGATATCTATCAGTGGATTGATAACAGCTGAAGACACAGCTAAAAGACATACATCTCTGTTATTAGCAAGATGACTGATGTCAAATGAAGTTGCATGCAATGAAATGTCTAAGTAATCGTTTTTTCAACATCCTTGTTAGTTCGTTTTATAATTGTGTGTTTTACTGCAAACGTATATATACTCAACAAGGAAAGTTTAGCAAATATCTGTTATGACGTCTAAATTTGCCATGGTTGAATAAACTTAAAAGAAAACCAGGTCCTCCTGTTGTGTTGAGGCAAAGGTTGATGAAAAAAAGATAGAACAAAAGTTTGTTTTATTTAACAACGCCACCTAGAGCACATTGATTGTTCTTTTATCTTATCATCGGCTCTTGGACGTCAAACATATGGTCATTCTGACACTGTTTTTCAGAGGAAACCCGCTGTCGCCACATAGGCTACTGTTTTACGACAGGCAGCAAGGCATCTTTTATTTGCGCTTCCCACAGGCAGGATAGCACAAACCATGGCCTTTGTTGAACCAGTCATGGATCGCTGGTCGGTGCAAGTGGTTTACACCTACCCACTGAGCCTTGCGCGGCACTCACTCAGGGTTTGGAGTCGGTATCTGGATTAAAAATCCCATGCCTCGACTGGCATCCGGACCCAGTACCTACCAGCCGCTAAGGTTGATGCGTTTATGTTGTTTGTAAATGGTAAACATCTCAGATGTGAATACTAATTCATAAAAATAGGTTCATTTATAAATGGTATGCCATTTCTTTTAACATTAGCTAAACTTTCGATGTTGAGTATATTATTATTGTTGAGGAATGTTTTCTACAAAATTGTTGTCTTTTAGTTGACGTGTGGAATCAAGAGATGGAAGATACTTATCATCGGGCTGGTGACAGCTGAAGGCATGGTTACGAGAGTTGGAAGATTTCATCAACATCCTTGCGACAGATGAAGCTAAGTGAAATTGAATAAAGTTTGTCACTTTGACAGCCATTTTTTCCTCATGCATTCAGTTCGAATTGTTCCGCCGGAAAAGATAAATACTTGTCCCTCCCTCCCTCCCTCCCTCCCTCCCTCCCTCCCCTCTCCGTCCGTCCGTCCGTCCGTCCGTCCGTTTTTAGAGTATTCTTGATAGTTTGTTTTATAATTGTGTGTTTTGCTTGAAAATTTCATTGTTATTGTTTGATAGTTTGTTTTATAATTGTGTGCTTTGCTTGAAAATTTCATTGTTATTGTTGACTGATGTTTTCTATCTTTTTTTTTTTCAGTTGACGTGTGGAATCAAGAGATGGAAGATATTTATCATCGGGCTGGTGACAGTTGAAGGTGTAGCTGTCACAAGTGAAGCATTTTAATGGTAAGTTACCTCCCTTCTTGATTTTGGATAGTTTGGTTTATAATTGTTTTGGTGAAGAATTGAATTATAATTGAAAGATATCTATCAGTGGATTGATAACAGCTGAAGACACAGCTAAAAGACATACATCTCTGTTATTAGCAAGATGACTGATGTCAAATGAAGTTGCATGCAATGAAAATGTCTAAGTAATCGTTTTTTCAACATCCTTGTTAGTTCGTTTTATAATTGTGTGTTTTACTGCAAACGTATATATACTCAACAAGGAAAGTTTAGCAAATATCTGTTATGACGTCTAAATTTGCCATGGTTGAATAAACTTAAAAGAAAACCAGGTCCTCCTGTTGTGTTGAGGCAAAGGTTGATGAAAAAAAGATAGAACAAAAGTTTGTTTTATTTAACAACGCCACCTAGAGCACATTGATTGTTCTTTTATCTTATCATCGGCTCTTGGACGTCAAACATATGGTCATTCTGACACTGTTTTTCAGAGGAAACCCGCTGTCGCCACATAGGCTACTGTTTTACGACAGGCAGCAAGGCATCTTTTATTTGCGCTTCCCACAGGCAGGATAGCACAAACCATGGCCTTTGTTGAACCAGTCATGGATCGCTGGTCGGTGCAAGTGGTTTACACCTACCCACTGAGCCTTGCGCGGCACTCACTCAGGGTTTGGAGTCGGTATCTGGATTAAAAATCCCATGCCTCGACTGGCATCCGGACCCAGTACCTACCAGCCGCTAAGGTTGATGCGTTTATGTTGTTTGTAAATGGTAAACATCTCAGATGTGAATACTAATTCATAAAAATAGGTTCATTTATAAATGGTATGCCATTTCTTTTAACATTAGCTAAACTTTCGATGTTGAGTATATTATTATTGTTGAGGAATGTTTTCTACAAAATTGTTGTCTTTTAGTTGACGTGTGGAATCAAGAGATGGAAGATACTTATCATCGGGCTGGTGACAGCTGAAGGCATGGTTACGAGAGTTGGAAGATTTCATCAACATCCTTGCGACAGATGAAGCTAAGTGAAATTGAATAAAGTTTGTCACTTTGACAGCCATTTTTTCCTCATGCATTCAGTTCGAATTGTTCCGCCGGAAAAGATAAATACTTGTCCCTCCCTCCCTCCCTCCCTCCCTCCCTCCCTCCCTCCGTCCGTCCGTCCGTCGTTTTACAGTATTCTTGATAGTTTGTTTTATAATTGTGTGTTTTGCTTGAAAATTTCATTGTTATTGTTTGATAGTTTGTTTTATAATTGTGTGCTTTGCTTGAAAATTTCATTGTTATTGTTGACTGATGTTTTCTATCTTTTTTTTTCAGTTGACGTGTGGAATCAAGAGATGGAAGATATTTATCATCGGGCTGGTGACAGTTGAAGGTGTAGCTGTCACAAGTGAAGCATTTTAATGGTAAGTTACCTCCCTTCTTGATTTTGGATAGTTTGGTTTATAATTGTTTTGGTGAAGAATTGAATTATAATTGAAAGATATCTATCAGTGGATTGATAACAGCTGAAGACACAGCTAAAAGACATACATCTCTGTTATTAGCAAGATGACTGATGTCAAATGAAGTTGCATGCAATGAAATGTCTAAGTAATCGTTTTTTCAACATCCTTGTTCGTTCGTTTTATAATTGTGTGTTTTACTGCAAACGTATATATACTCAACAAGGAATGTTTAGCAAATATCTGTTATGACGTCTAAATTTGCCATGGTTGAATAAACTTAAGAGAAAACCAGGTCCTCCTGTTGTGTTGAGGCAAAGGTTGATGAAAAAAAGATAGAACAAAAGTTTGTTTTATTTAACAACGCCACCTAGAGCACATTGATTGTTCTTTTATCTTATCATCGGCTCTTGGACGTCAAACATATGGTCATTCTGACACTGTTTTTCAGAGGAAACCCGCTGTCGCCACATAGGCTACTATTTTACGACAGGCAGCAAGGGATATTTTATTTGCGCTTCCCACAGGCAGGATAGCACAAAGCATGGCCTTTGTTGAACCAGTCATGGATCGCTGGTCGGTGCAAGTGGTTTACAACTACCCACTGAGCCTTGCGGGGCACTCACTCAGGGTTTGGAGTCAGTATCTGGATTAATTTTGCTTGAAAATTTCATTGTTATTGTTGACTGATGTTTTCTACCTTTTTTTTTTAGTTTTAGTTGTGTGTGGAAACAAGAGATGAGATGGAAGATATCTATCAGTGGATTGATAACAGCTGAAGACACAGCTAAAAGACATACATCTCTGTTATTAGCAAGATAACTGATGTCAAATGAAGTTGCATGCAATGAAATGTCTAAGTAATCGTTTTTTTTTCAACATCCTTGTTAGTTCGTTTTATAATTGTGTGTTTTACTGCAAACGTATATATACTCAACAAGGAAAGTTTAGCAAATATCTGTTATGACGTCTAAATTTGCCATGGTTGAATAAACTTAAAAGAAAACCAGGTCCTCCTGTTGTGTTGAGGCAAAGGTTGATGAAAAAAAGATAGAACAAAAGTTTGTTTTATTTAACAACGCCACCTAGAGCACATTGATTGTTCTTTTATCTTATCATCGGCTCTTGGACGTCAAACATATGGTCATTCTGACACTGTTTTTCAGAGGAAACCCGCTGTCGCCACATAGGCTACTGTTTTACGACAGGCAGCAAGGCATCTTTTATTTTTGCTTTCCCACAGGCAGGATAGCACAAACCATGGCCTTTGTTGAACCAGTCATGGATCGCTGGTCGGTGCAAGTGGTTTACACCTACCCACTGAGCCTTGCGCGGCACTCACTCAGGGTTTGGAGTCGGTATCTGGATTAAAAATCCCATGCCTCGACTGGCATCCGGACCCAGTACCTACCAGCCGCTAAGGTTGATGCGTTTATGTTGTTTGTAAATGGTAAACATCTCAGATGTGAATACTAATTCATAAAAATAGGTTCATTTATAAATGGTATGCCATTTCTTTTAACATTAGCTAAACTTTCGATGTTGAGTATATTATTATTGTTGAGGAATGTTTTCTACAAAATTGTTGTCTTTTAGTTGACGTGTGGAATCAAGAGATGGAAGATACTTATCATCGGGCTGGTGACAGCTGAAGGCATGGTTACGAGAGTTGGAAGATTTCATCAACATCCTTGCGACAGATGAAGCTAAGTGAAATTGAATAAAGTTTGTTTGTCACTTTGACAGCCATTTTTTCCTCATGCATTCAGTTCGAATTGTTCCGCCGGAAAAGATAAATACTTGTCCCTCCCTCCCTCCCTCCCTCCCCCCCTCCCTCCCTCCCTCCGTCCGTCCGTCCGTCCGTCGTTTTACAGTATTCTTGATAGTTTGTTTTATAATTGTGTTTTTGCTTGAAAATTTCATTGTTATTGTTTACTTTTTTTTTTTTATAATTGTGTGCTTTGCTTGAAAATTTCATTGTTATTGTTGACTGATGTTTTCTATCTTTTTTTTTCAGTTGACGTGTGGAATCAAGAGATGGAAGATATTTATCATCGGGCTGGTGACAGTTGAAGGTGTAGCTGTCACAAGTGAAGCATTTTAATGGTAAGTTACCTCCCTTCTTGATTTTGGATAGTTTGGTTTATAATTGTTTTGGTGAAGAATTGAATTATAATTGAAAGATATCTATCAGTGGATTGATAACAGCTGAAGACACAGCTAAAAGACATACATCTCTGTTGTTAGCAAGATGACTGATGTCAAATGAAGTTGCATGCAATGAAATGTCTAAGTAATCGTTTTTTCAACATCCTTGTTAGTTCGTTTTATAATTGTGTGTTTTACTGCAAACGTATATATACTCAACAAGGAAAGTTTAGCAAATATCTGTTATGACGTCTAAATTTGCCATGGTTGAATAAACTTAAAAGAAAACCAGGTCCTCCTGTTGTGTTGAGGCAAAGGTTGATGAAAAAAAGATAGAACAAAAGTTTGTTTTATTTAACAACGCCACCTAGAGCACATTGATTGTTCTTTTATCTTATCATCGGCTCTTGGACGTCAAACATATGGTCATTCTGACACTGTTTTTCAGAGGAAACCCGCTGTCGCCACATAGGCTACTGTTTTACGACAGGCAGCAAGGCATCTTTTATTTGCGCTTCCCACAGGCAGGATAGCACAAACCATGGCCTTTGTTGAACCAGTCATGGATCGCTGGTCGGTGCAAGTGGTTTACACCTACCCACTGAGCCTTGCGCGGCACTCACTCAGGGTTTGGAGTCGGTATCTGGATTAAAAATCCCATGCCTCGACTGGCATCCGGACCCAGTACCTACCAGCCGCTAAGGTTGATGCGTTTATGTTGTTTGTAAATGGTAAACATCTCAGATGTGAATACTAATTCATAAAAATAGGTTCATTTATAAATGGTATGCCATTTCTTTTAACATTAGCTAAACTTTCGATGTTGAGTATATTATTATTGTTGAGGAATGTTTTCTACAAAATTGTTGTCTTTTAGTTGACGTGTGGAATCAAGAGATGGAAGATACTTATCATCGGGCTGGTGACAGCTGAAGGCATGGTTACGAGAGTTGGAAGATTTCATCAACATCCTTGCGACAGATGAAGCTAAGTGAAATTGAATAAAGTTTGTCACTTTGACAGCCATTTTTTCCTCATGCATTCAGTTCGAATTGTTCCGCCGGAAAAGATAAATACTTGTCCCTCCCTCCCCCCCCCCCCCCCCCCCCCCCCCCCCCCCCCCCCTCCGTCCGTCCGTCGTCGTTTTTTTACAGTATTCTTGATAGTTTGTTTTATAATTGTGTGTTTTGCTTGAAAATTTCATTGTTATTGTTTGATAGTTTGTTTTATAATTGTGTGCTTTGCTTGAAAATTTCATTGTTATTGTTGACTGATGTTTTCTATCTTTTTTTTTCAGTTGACGTGTGGAATCAAGAGATGGAAGATATTTATCATCGGGCTGGTGACAGTTGAAGGTGTAGCTGTCACAAGTGAAGCATTTTAATGGTAAGTTACCTCCCTTCTTGATTTTGGATAGTTTGGTTTATAATTGTTTTGGTGAAGAATTGAATTATAATTGAAAGATATCTATCAGTGGATTGATAACAGCTGAAGACACAGCTAAAAGACATACATCTCTGTTATTAGCAAGATGACTGATGTCAAATGAAGTTGCATGCAATGAAATGTCTAAGTAATCGTTTTTTCAACATCCGTTCGTTCGTTTTATAATTGTGTGTTTTACTGCAAACGTATATATACTCAACAAGGAATGTTTAGCAAATATCTGTTATGACGTCTAAATTTGCCATGGTTGAATAAACTTAAGAGAAAACCAGGTCCTCCTGTTGTGTTGAGGCAAAGGTTGATGAAAAAAAGATAGAACAAAAGTTTGTTTTATTTAACAACGCCACCTAGAGCACATTGATTGTTCTTTTATCTTATCATCGGCTCTTGGACGTCAAACATATGGTCATTCTGACACTGTTTTTCAGAGGAAACCCGCTGTCGCCACATAGGCTACTATTTTACGACAGGCAGCAAGGGATATTTTATTTGCGCTTCCCACAGGCAGGATAGCACAAAGCATGGCCTTTGTTGAACTAGTCATGGATCGCTGGTCGGTGCAAGTGGTTTACAACTACCCACTGAGCCTTGCGGGGCACTCACTCAGGGTTTGGAGTCAGTATCTGGATTAATTTTGCTTGAAAATTTCATTGTTATTGTTGACTGATGTTTTCTACCTTTTTTTTTTAGTTGACGTGTGGAATCAAGAGATGGAAGATATCTATCAGTGGATTGATAACAGCTGAAGACACAGCTAAAAGACATACATCTCTGTTATTAGCAAGATACTGATGTCAAATGAAGTTGCATGCAATGAAATGTCTAAGTAATCGTTTTTTCAACATCCTTGTTAGTTCGTTTTATAATTGTGTGTTTTACTGCAAACGTATATATACTCAACAAGGAAAGTTTAGCAAATATCTGTTATGACGTCTAAATTTGCCATGGTTGAATAAACTTAAAAGAAAACCAGGTCCTCCTGTTGTGTTGAGGCAAAGGTTGATGAAAAAAAGATAGAACAAAAGTTTGTTTTATTTAACAACGCCACCTAGAGCACATTGATTGTTCTTTTATCTTATCATCGGCTCTTGGACGTCAAACATATGGTCATTCTGACACTGTTTTTCAGAGGAAACCCGCTGTCGGCCACATAGGCTACTGTTTTACGACAGGCAGCAAGGCATCTTTTATTTGCGCTTCCCACAGGCAGGATAGCACAAACCATGGCCTTTGTTGAACCAGTCATGGATCGCTGGTCGGTGCAAGTGGTTTACACCTACCCACTGAGCCTTGCGCGGCACTCACTCAGGGTTTGGAGTCGGTATCTGGATTAAAAATCCCATGCCTCGACTGGCATCCGGACCCAGTACCTACCAGCCGCTAAGGTTGATGCGTTTATGTTGTTTGTAAATGGTAAACATCTCAGATGTGAATACTAATTCATAAAAATAGGTTCATTTATAAATGGTATGCCATTTCTTTTAACATTAGCTAAACTTTCGATGTTGAGTATATTATTATTGTTGAGGAATGTTTTCTACAAAATTGTTGTCTTTTAGTTGACGTGTGGAATCAAGAGATGGAAGATACTTATCATCGGGCTGGTGACAGCTGAAGGCATGGTTACGAGAGTTGGAAGATTTCATCAACATCCTTGCGACAGATGAAGCTAAGTGAAATTGAATAAAGTTTGTCACTTTGACAGCCATTTTTTCCTCATGCATTCAGTTCGAATTGTTCCGCCGGAAAAGATAAATACTTGTCCCTCCCTCCCTCCCTCCCTCCCTCCCTCCCTCCCTCCCTCCCTCCGTCCGTCCGTCCGTCCGTCCGTCGTTTTACAGTATTCTTGATAGTTTGTTTTATAATTGTGTGTTTTGCTTGAAAATTTCATTGTTATTGTTTGATAGTTTGTTTTATAATTGTGTGCTTTGCTTGAAAATTTCATTGTTATTGTTGACTGATGTTTTCTATCTTTTTTTTTCAGTTGACGTGTGGAATCAAGAGATGGAAGATATTTATCATCGGGCTGGTGACAGTTGAAGGTGTAGCTGTCACAAGTGAAGCATTTTAATGGTAAGTTACCTCCCTTCTTGATTTTGGATAGTTTGGTTTATAATTGTTTTGGTGAAGAATTGAATTATAATTGAAAGATATCTATCAGTGGATTGATAACAGCTGAAGACACAGCTAAAAGACATACATCTCTGTTATTAGCAAGATGACTGATGTCAAATGAAGTTGCATGCAATGAAATGTCTAAGTAATCGTTTTTTCAACATCCTTGTTCGTTCGTTTTATAATTGTGTGTTTTACTGCAAACGTATATATACTCAACAAGGAATGTTTAGCAAATATCTGTTATGACGTCTAAATTTGCCATGGTTGAATAAACTTAAGAGAAAACCAGGTCCTCCTGTTGTGTTGAGGCAAAGGTTGATGAAAAAAAGATAGAACAAAAGTTTGTTTTATTTAACAACGCCACCTAGAGCACATTGATTGTTCTTTTATCTTATCATCGGCTCTTGGACGTCAAACATATGGTCATTCTGACACTGTTTTTCAGAGGAAACCCGCTGTCGCCACATAGGCTACTATTTTACGACAGGCAGCAAGGGATATTTTATTTGCGCTTCCCACAGGCAGGATAGCACAAAGCATGGCCTTTGTTGAACTAGTCATGGATCGCTGGTCGGTGCAAGTGGTTTACAACTACCCACTGAGCCTTGCGGGGCACTCACTCAGGGTTTGGAGTCAGTATCTGGATTAATTTTGCTTGAAAATTTCATTGTTATTGTTGACTGATGTTTTCTACCTTTTTTTTTTAGTTGACGTGTGGAATCAAGAGATGGAAGATATCTATCAGTGGATTGATAACAGCTGAAGACACAGCTAAAAGACATACATCTCTGTTATTAGCAAGATAACTGATGTCAAATGAAGTTGCATGCAATGAAATGTCTAAGTAATCGTTTTTTCAACATCCTTGTTAGTTCGTTTTATAATTGTGTGTTTTACTGCAAACGTATATATACTCAACAAGGAAAGTTTAGCAAATATCTGTTATGACGTCTAAATTTGCCATGGTTGAATAAACTTAAAAGAAAACCAGGTCCTCCTGTTGTGTTGAGGCAAAGGTTGATGAAAAAAAGATAGAACAAAAGTTTGTTTTATTTAACAACGCCACCTAGAGCACATTGATTGTTCTTTTATCTTATCATCGGCTCTTGGACGTCAAACATATGGTCATTCTGACACTGTTTTTCAGAGGAAACCCGCTGTCGCCACATAGGCTACTACTGTTTTACGACAGGCAGCAAGGCATCTTTTATTTGCGCTTCCCACAGGCAGGATAGCACAAACCATGGCCTTTGTTGAACCAGTCATGGATCGCTGGTCGGTGCAAGTGGTTTACACCTACCCACTGAGCCTTGCGCGGCACTCACTCAGGGTTTGGAGTCGGTATCTGGATTAAAAATCCCATGCCTCGACTGGCATCCGGACCCAGTACCTACCAGCCGCTAAGGTTGATGCGTTTATGTTGTTTGTAAATGGTAAACATCTCAGATGTGAATACTAATTCATAAAAATAGGTTCATTTATAAATGGTATGCCATTTCTTTTAACATTAGCTAAACTTTCGATGTTGAGTATATTATTATTGTTGAGGAATGTTTTCTACAAAATTGTTGTCTTTTAGTTGACGTGTGGAATCAAGAGATGGAAGATACTTATCATCGGGCTGGTGACAGCTGAAGGCATGGTTACGAGAGTTGGAAGATTTCATCAACATCCTTGCGACAGATGAAGCTAAGTGAAATTGAATAAAGTTTGTCACTTTGACAGCCATTTTTTCCTCATGCATTCAGTTCGAATTGTTCCGCCGGAAAAGATAAATACTTGTCCCTCCCTCCCTCCCTCCCTCCCTCCCTCCCTCCCTCCCTCCCTCCCTCCCCCGTCCGTCGTCGTTTTACAGTATTCTTGATAGTTTGTTTTATAATTGTGTGTTTTGCTTGAAAATTTCATTGTTATTGTTTGATAGTTTGTTTTATAATTGTGTGCTTTGCTTGAAAATTTCATTGTTATTGTTGACTGATGTTTTCTATCTTTTTTTTTCAGTTGACGTGTGGAATCAAGAGATGGAAGATATTTATCATCGGGCTGGTGACAGTTGAAGGTGTAGCTGTCACAAGTGAAGCATTTTAATGGTAAGTTACCTCCCTTCTTGATTTTGGATAGTTTGGTTTATAATTGTTTTGGTGAAGAATTGAATTATAATTGAAAGATATCTATCAGTGGATTGATAACAGCTGAAGACACAGCTAAAAGACATACATCTCTGTTATTAGCAAGATGACTGATGTCAAATGAAGTTGCATGCAATGAAATGTCTAAGTAATCGTTTTTTCAACATCCTTGTTCGTTCGTTTTATAATTGTGTGTTTTACTGCAAACGTATATATACTCAACAAGGAATGTTTAGCAAATATCTGTTATGACGTCTAAATTTGCCATGGTTGAATAAACTTAAGAGAAAACCAGGTCCTCCTGTTGTGTTGAGGCAAAGGTTGATGAAAAAAAGATAGAACAAAAGTTTGTTTTATTTAACAACGCCACCTAGAGCACATTGATTGTTCTTTTATCTTATCATCGGCTCTTGGACGTCAAACATATGGTCATTCTGACACTGTTTTTCAGAGGAAACCCGCTGTCGCCACATAGGCTACTATTTTACGACAGGCAGCAAGGGATATTTTATTTGCGCTTCCCACAGGCAGGATAGCACAAAGCATGGCCTTTGTTGAACTAGTCATGGATCGCTGGTCGGTGCAAGTGGTTTACAACTACCCACTGAGCCTTGCGGGGCACTCACTCAGGGTTTGGAGTCAGTATCTGGATTAATTTTGCTTGAAAATTTCATTGTTATTGTTGACTGATGTTTTCTACCTTTTTTTTTTAGTTGACGTGTGGAATCAAGAGATGGAAGATATCTATCAGTGGATTGATAACAGCTGAAGACACAGCTAAAAGACATACATCTCTGTTATTAGCAAGATGACTGATGTCAAATGAAGTTGCATGCAATGAAATGTCTAAGTAATCGTTTTTTCAACATCCTTGTTAGTTCGTTTTATAATTGTGTGTTTTACTGCAAACGTATATATACTCAACAAGGAAAGTTTAGCAAATATCTGTTATGACGTCTAAATTTGCCATGGTTGAATAAACTTAAAAGAAAACCAGGTCCTCCTGTTGTGTTGAGGCAAAGGTTGATGAAAAAAAGATAGAACAAAAGTTTGTTTTATTTAACAACGCCACCTAGAGCACATTGATTGTTCTTTTATCTTATCATCGGCTCTTGGACGTCAAACATATGGTCATTCTGACACTGTTTTTCAGAGGAAACCCGCTGTCGCCACATAGGCTACTGTTTTACGACAGGCAGCAAGGCATCTTTTATTTGCGCTTCCCACAGGCAGGATAGCACAAACCATGGCCTTTGTTGAACCAGTCATGGATCGCTGGTCGGTGCAAGTGGTTTACACCTACCCACTGAGCCTTGCGCGGCACTCACTCAGGGTTTGGAGTCGGTATCTGGATTAAAAATCCCATGCCTCGACTGGCATCCGGACCCAGTACCTACCAGCCGCTAAGGTTGATGCGTTTATGTTGTTTGTAAATGGTAAACATCTCAGATGTGAATACTAATTCATAAAAATAGGTTCATTTATAAATGGTATGCCATTTCTTTTAACATTAGCTAAACTTTCGATGTTGAGTATATTATTATTGTTGAGGAATGTTTTCTACAAAATTGTTGTCTTTTAGTTGACGTGTGGAATCAAGAGATGGAAGATACTTATCATCGGGCTGGTGACAGCTGAAGGCATGGTTACGAGAGTTGGAAGATTTCATCAACATCCTTGCGACAGATGAAGCTAAGTGAAATTGAATAAAGTTTGTCACTTTGACAGCCATTTTTTCCTCATGCATTCAGTTCGAATTGTTCCGCCGGAAAAGATAAATACTTGTCCCTCCCTCCCTCCCTCCCTCCCTCCCTCCCTCCCTCCCTCCCTCCGTCCGTCCGTCCGTCGTTTTACAGTATTCTTGATAGTTTGTTTTATAATTGTGTGTTTTGCTTGAAAATTTCATTGTTATTGTTTGATAGTTTGTTTTATAATTGTGTGCTTTGCTTGAAAATTTCATTGTTATTGTTGACTGATGTTTTCTATCTTTTTTTTTCAGTTGACGTGTGGAATCAAGAGATGGAAGATATTTATCATCGGGCTGGTGACAGTTGAAGGTGTAGCTGTCACAAGTGAAGCATTTTAATGGTAAGTTACCTCCCTTCTTGATTTTGGATAGTTTGGTTTATAATTGTTTTGGTGAAGAATTGAATTATAATTGAAAGATATCTATCAGTGGATTGATAACAGCTGAAGACACAGCTAAAAGACATACATCTCTGTTATTAGCAAGATGACTGATGTCAAATGAAGTTGCATGCAATGAAATGTCTAAGTAATCGTTTTTTCAACATCCTTGTTAGTTCGTTTTATAATTGTGTGTTTTACTGCAAACGTATATATACTCAACAAGGAAAGTTTAGCAAATATCTGTTATGACGTCTAAATTTGCCATGGTTGAATAAACTTAAAAGAAAACCAGGTCCTCCTGTTGTGTTGAGGCAAAGGTTGATGAAAAAAAGATAGAACAAAAGTTTGTTTTATTTAACAACGCCACCTAGAGCACATTGATTGTTCTTTTATCTTATCATCGGCTCTTGGACGTCAAACATATGGTCATTCTGACACTGTTTTTCAGAGGAAACCCGCTGTCGCCACATAGGCTACTGTTTTACGACAGGCAGCAAGGCATCTTTTATTTGCGCTTCCCACAGGCAGGATAGCACAAACCATGGCCTTTGTTGAACCAGTCATGGATCGCTGGTCGGTGCAAGTGGTTTACACCTACCCACTGAGCCTTGCGCGGCACTCACTCAGGGTTTGGAGTCGGTATCTGGATTAAAAATCCCATGCCTCGACTGGCATCCGGACCCAGTACCTACCAGCCGCTAAGGTTGATGCGTTTATGTTGTTTGTAAATGGTAAACATCTCAGATGTGAATACTAATTCATAAAAATAGGTTCATTTATAAATGGTATGCCATTTCTTTTAACATTAGCTAAACTTTCGATGTTGAGTATATTATTATTGTTGAGGAATGTTTTCTACAAAATTGTTGTCTTTTAGTTGACGTGTGGAATCAAGAGATGGAAGATACTTATCATCGGGCTGGTGACAGCTGAAGGCATGGTTACGAGAGTTGGAAGATTTCATCAACATCCTTGCGACAGATGAAGCTAAGTGAAATTGAATAAAGTTTGTCACTTTGACAGCCATTTTTTCCTCATGCATTCAGTTCGAATTGTTCCGCCGGAAAAGATAAATACTTGTCCCTCCCTCCCCCTCCCTCCCTCCCTCCCTCCCTCCCTCCGTCCGTCCGTCCGTCGTTTTACAGTATTCTTGATAGTTTGTTTTATAATTGTGTGTTTTGCTTGAAAATTTCATTGTTATTGTTTGATAGTTTGTTTTATAATTGTGTGCTTTGCT
>NW_024537150.1:0-7179 GCF_016097555.1 Gigantopelta aegis | reverse complement strand
GACCTAATGCAAGGATTCAAATGACAATATCCCTTAAAAGTATAATTTGTACAACATTTATATTTATTTATTTTAATTATTTAGATATTACTTCCTCCAATAATTCCAAAAGAGATGACCTAAAGGGCATGCGAGCACTAGTTAGTGGCCTACCGAAAAGACGAAAGTGTGACAAAGTCTTCCCGTTTGAAATTAGATCATCATTAAAGAAGAAGGTTACTTATTTTGGCCTTTTGTTAGTGTGACTATTATCGTTCACAGTTATTTTGGGTGGTTTGTCTGACAAAGAAGAAGTGACTGCTGTAATGGAAAGTACCCCCAAAATCTGATTGTGAGAAACAAGTGTAGAAAAGTATTAACTAGAGAAGCTTTCCAGTGACGCTGTGTTTGGAATGAGAATGTCGACATTAATCTTGTAGTTCATTACTTCTCTAATGATGCTTGGATTCTTGTGTCAGGATGTGGTAACAGGAAGAAGAGAAATCCAGTTTATACTTGCAAGACTTGCCAGCATGACCTAAATGAGTTCCCTGGCTATTGTTGTGATCATTGCCATTAGTTGGTATCACATGAAGTGTTGTTGGGGCTAAAACAAAATCCAAAGGCAAGCACTGGTTCTGTAGAGGACTGTTCCAAGAAATAACTGCAACCTTCAACTACATTGATTTTGTTAAAAATACACATTGTAACTTTACACAACATTGCAACAATGATATTTTTTTTTCGAGTTATTAACTCATCTGTAGATTATTTGTAATAGCATTGTCCCCGGTAATGGGTGTGGCCACTACCCGGCTTTCTATTTACAGCCCCGGGTCTACCGGAACCGGTTGTGTTTAAGGTTTGATTACGCGAACCGGTACCGGTCGAGTAGACACTTCGATAGAAAAAACTGATAAACTGACAAAGAACAAAAATAAAATATACTAAAATATTATAAAAAATTTAATAAAACCTATAATAATATTAAGATTAATGTATTAAAGATTAATTAAGATAATTAAGATTGTAAGTTTTCCACATCGCGACTCTCTTGGTAGGATTAACCTGCCCTGGCTTGGAATGTCACTAAAATAGTGAGGTTGCTACTTATAATTTTGTCCTTTAATGAGATTAGTTTAATGGGTGACTGATATTGTCATTGGAGGAGATATGAGGGAACCAACATTTATTGAGGATCAGTAAAAAAATTATGAATGCTTATACTCATATCTGCATCGTTCTTTTAAAATTGCATATGTTATTTCCATTTGTTATCATACACAGGTCATGTATATAGTTTTAAGGATCTGTTATTATAAATTCCATAATAAACGGATCCTTACCACCCATAATGGTATCCATAAAGCTACCAACTGTACATAGATGACAAACCACTCTGCCAGTAGAAATACTGATTATTAACATATCTTCATTGCTCTGAACCGAATTGGAAAACTAAAAAAAAAAAAAAAAAAAAAAACATGGAACCTCATTGACTATCTAGGAGTTATTCTTTTAATAATTGACAGCAAAGATATGGTTTACTCTTTGTTAGCACCTTGTCCTGTGCTATTACATTCATATAAATGATGCATTGGTTATTTACATCAACTTTCCACCAAATTTAGAATGATATTCATAACAAAAATAGTACAATATGTAATTTGTAATTGATCAGTTGATTACAAATGAAAACAATAGCTCCAAAACAATAACTACACACACTCATCAAAAAACTCAAACTAGTTCCTCCGTTTCACAAAAACTTTTTGGGGTTTTGGGTGGGGAGGGGACTTTTATTGCAATTAACATGATATGTCAATCTAGATGTGACAATTTTGAGTAAAGTGTCTTAGGAACAAACTCTCATCATAGTCGAAAATATTTGCATCTGTTTTATGGTTTGTTGGTTTGTACAACTGATAATAGGAAAGTCAATTAAAGAGTTTATATAACAAATGTTCGTTGTTATTTTTACTCCATTACTGTGGAAAATGGATATTACATTTATTATATACTGGTTTTACATTGGACATATCCATCCATTCTTTTTGATATTTGTTCACATTGACATTAGTATCATTGGTAAGTTATAACAGAAGATTATAGTATTCAACTCGATTTATTACCTTTATATAGCTATATTGTTTATAATTGTGATAATTGGCATGGATTCTTTACTTTGCAGTTCAGTAAGTTCTTCTTGACAGTCTAAATACTCCTACACCATTTTGTACACTATCTGGTAATTTATCTTTAATAATTACATGTGTTTGTAACTACTGTTTATGTTTAAAGATACTTTATTTTATTACTGTTACACTGAATGGGAATGTATTGGTGGGTTTTATTCCACAAAGTAAGATTTGTGTTCTTTAAATTGAAATTGTCCTTTCAATGTGAATAGCATAGAAAAAAGTGGAATGATGAATATAGTGTGTGTCTATCAATTACAATTCTAGGTAAATATAATTATGAGAATAATATATATATATATATATATATTAGATATATACTATTAATAGCTCTCGATATTTCCAGTACATCCGGTCATTGTGTCATTTGTGTCGAAACATACAAGGTGTTTGCATTGGGGGGGGTCGGGGGGGGGAGGGGGGGGGGGGGGGGGGGGGGGGGGGGGGGGGGGGGTAGGGGGGGGGGGGGAATTTTCCACCAACTCTTTGTAATCTAGCCCTTATATGTAGTTTTACAATTCTGTTATCATTGATTGTTCTTTTAGCTTTGGGACGTGTGTTTATTGATTAATAGTTTGTCTGGACAATAATTCACAGGGTAAATTTACAAAATCTAAAACTTATTACCATTATCAATTTTTTAATTTATTACTCTCGTCTAGACAAGTAAGAAGGATGACCAGATGATCTATTGCAGTACCAGGAGAAAAAGAGAGTTATTTCAGTATTTTGTACAAGTGTGTGTTGTATCTTCACTTAAGGCGATGTCAGCTACAAACCGCAAATATAAACAAGCAACTACTGCATTACCAGATTATTTAAATGGAAAGCTTCTAGGTTTATATTAGGTGGAAAATGAACAGAGCTAGTTTTGAACAAGTACTAAATCCTTAGTCAAGGCTATTGAATATATCTGTTGAGATTAGTGCCTCTTACTATATTGAACTTTGTATTAAAAAGTTCAACAATTTGCTAGAATATTATTGCAAAAACTTAGAATGAGGAAGAACGAGAGAAACCTTTTAAAGCCACCAATTAAATTTTCTTCTGCTACCAAGCCTTCATTTGCTGAGTAAAAGTTAGCTTTACTGACAAGTATAATAACAGCAAGTCAAGTGAAGTCATTTATCCCTCCAGAATAGGATGGGTAGAGTAATGAATTGAGCATGCAGATCAATCAAATTTGATCTCCTTAGAACATTTTAGAGCATTGCAGGCATTGTCGCTGCATATTTATAGATTTACTTGGTGATGATTTTGATCACAATTTCTCATTGTGAAACTTTAATATACACTACAGTTTTGATATATGATCACATGACTGAAACACAATTAATATGAGACACCTCTATGATTAATGACAAATATAAACATATATGTATAAAATATATAGACACCATGTGATACATTTCATATGGCTATCAAATATTCACTTATTGCTTATAACGGACAGGTATGATAATGTGATTGGAAAGTATTGCCAGCAATCTACAGGATTCCCCTTATTTACGACATAAAATAATCATGCACATTTACAACACCTATTATAACAACAGTTAATTAATAAGCAACTTCAATCTATGAATGGTTCGAAGTAAGGACAAGCACTCCAGCAGGATTACTCAAATAAGAGTTATCATGGCCTAATGATAGTCCTACCTAGTAATAGCACGAAGTCCGGATATTGAGGTAAGAGGTGTGCAGCAGTTGAGTCATTAGTTTCAATAAAGAACAAAACTGCCACTTTTTTATGTAATAAAATCTAAAAAAACTGGTTGAGGCTGGCAAATTGTTGGGACCACTAAATATAAACAACAGTGTGTCCGTAGCATGCACATATCTTGAATGTGACATAAAGTCTAAACTAAAATGTATTACTCCATTTTGCATACCATAGATACAGATCACAAGAATCATTATCTTGTTTTATTAAATTATTATTTATTTATTGAAAACAATCTGTCGAAAGTTGTGGATAAAATGAACATAATTTGCTAACCTAGAATAGCCTCTCGTGAGAAATGGTTAATACCTTAATTAGAATGAATTACCTTCAAAAACAAAACATTTTAAATTAAACTTGATAACAAAAGTACACAACTGTGTGCTTCAAGAGGTAACAAAGAGAGTAGTGTTATATACATTTGTTTGATAAATCTTGAATTTCTTGCGAAACTATGAAGGTGATGAAAGTGCAAACTGTTTTCATTTATCATGCAAGGAAGTTTGGGTACTCCAGTGCTAACAATTCAAAACTAGTGGAGTCCAGCTGATATGATGTTGCCAAAGTAATAAAAAAGTATACTTACTTGTTCATATCTATTTGGAGAGTTTTATAGCAGAGGAAATTTAAAAAGATTTTTCTGATGTTCGCAATGCCAAAATGAAACCCTCGTTTTCACTAGTTAACATAGAAGCCAAAATTATTATTGTTCATTTACAGCTCAATGATGCTGATTTAAATACTTTAAAGTGTTATGAAGATAAAAAAGTGATGAAACTTTGCAAAAGTTAATTAAGTTCACAGGTTTTGCAAAGAGGTACTAATACAATAATACAAAGCAGTACAATTAGTGCTTCATTAATGATGACATCAAATTTTAGCTAAAGTCAACAATTTACTGTCAGTGTTAGCACAGAAATGCATAAAAGTTTACTAAGGAAATCAGGAGAGATTGCAAATAACTAACATACAAATGGCTTGTCTTGTTCTGATTCTAAACTGTTAGGACATTGCTGACCTCTTGGTAGTGATTAGTCCTCTGCTTAATAACATCTATGTAATGAGAGTGTGTGAGAAGCATACCAAGAGAGAAGTGAGATGAATATCTAGTTTGATACATGTTTATAAATAAAAGATATTTGAAGTGTATTTCTATATTAAGGTACATTCAGAAATGTATCAAGAATAAAAAATCTCTTCTGTAAATAACTTTTCTATCAATCTCATATTATTTTCATACAGGTTCATAATGATTTACTTAACACTATAACTATACTTACTGTCTAGAAACCTACATATCAAAGCCATTTGGATTTGTGAAATTTTGAGGGTAATATAAAGTTAATTAATAGTTATATATGCAACATGCCACCATATGTAGGTGGGGAAATACGCATTCCTGCAATTGCAAAGACTTGATATAAACTTCTCAAGATAAGAGATTTATTGTACAATTTGTTATCTATATTACTCCTTGGGCTAACTGTGCAGTGTTATAATTACAGAAAGTTTTTGTAGCGAACTGACCTTTTGCGTGGCATTTAGTTCACACCACATACATAGGAAGTTTAGATGAACAGATGAACACAATGATTTTAGCATCAATAAACCACTGAAGTAATTAATTCCATTACTGTGCGTTAATTCTTTATGATATGATATAAGAGTAGATGTTTGGCACTAATTGAAATACACTCGAACTAAAGTTGAAATGTCGGTATCGACAAGTCAAATATCTTATGTTTGTAAAGCTGCGTGGTCCCAAAGGTGATTTGTAAGCAGATTTTAAGATGCTTCATTTACGCAATACACCAGTTGACTTAAACTAATGTTTGGTTTTAGTGGAATGTCATAGTTTGCCCATGATTCAAGAATGTACAAATGTACTATTGGATAGGACTGGGTAAGATCTAACAACAGTCAATATTATTAGCTTACATGTTTTGATTTATGATGCATTACCTGATATTCAATAGCTGTTTTTTGTACACATACATTTGATAGTTCTTTTTGTTATCTAGTTACTATTTATAAAACCACAATAATATTTGCGTTTGTTTATATATTAAGAAAGTGATAACCTCAAAGTCTGGCTACGTAATATGACAACAAACAGCATAGGAATTTCTCTTAAAAACTTTTTTTTGACAATTTGTATGAATACTCTTACTTGTCTCAGGCATTCCTTGTTATACCACTGTCCCCTTACTTAATTGTGTGCAATGTTTAATGGCTTTTTAAATATTTCATTAACTTTTCAAATTTGGATAACTGTTTCACTGGATGCTTTTGTCTGTGCTTTTTAAAATAAAATTTAAATGGTACAAATGTAAATCTCAGTTCATAATTGCTACAAATCCTTCCCATTGTTAATATAAATTCTGTTATATATCACTCCAAGGCTTATGTGGTTCTATTCTGTTATTGCATTAGTGATTTACTTGTTGGCTATTGGAGTCTACCTTTTAAATTTTGGCTTGTGGATATGATAAAGGTTGAATATATATAAACATGAAATTAACAAAAGAGAAAAGTAAGTAAAGCTGAAAAGCAAGGTAATCCTTGCTTTGTGGCCTCATTGATATTTTTGCTGTATTAATTTCTATTTTTAGTAAATTCTAGATTTTAGGGGATGTACCCGACAAAATCTGACAAAATTTATAGCTGTGACTGGACTATGATTATTTCAATTGTGAATTTCTTGTTAATTATTCTTGCAAAATGTAATAGATCTTATTTGAAACAGTATTAAATCAGTGCTTGTAACAAAATAAATTGTAGGTTTTAAAAGTATTCTCAACTTTCTGTTTCAAAGATCAGCCCAAAAAAAATAAAGTGGGTCTGCACCATACTTACGTGAACAGGTCAGTGTATTGCTATCGCAGTAAATGGCATTATTGAAATTTAATGCAGCAACCCCCACCGCTAAAAACAATCTAATTAATAAAAGATAAGGAAGAACCAATTAATCGGTAACCACCCACCATGTTCTGACTGAACTAACATAATTATAAATGGATATACCCTAATTACACCACATCTCCTAAACGTTATTTTTATAATCTAATAATTAATAATCTTCTTTCTAGGATAGGCCTGGGGATGTGAATATATAATCAAGTTGGTAACCTTTCCTTTCAAGAATCCAGATGAATACTTACCTTGCTAGAGTGTAAGAGATTCATTAATTACATGACACATGTACTAGAAAAACAAAGGCATATATGCAAAGAAGGTACAGATGACAAGCAGGGAGATAATGTAGGTAAAAAACTAAGG
>NW_024537149.1:0-6263 GCF_016097555.1 Gigantopelta aegis | reverse complement strand
CCAATCCTTTTGGTTATAAATTTGGGTGTGTTTGGTTTGTAAAAAATTTTGTTTCATCTGGGCTAAAAATGTATCAATTATTTCATCTAGTACCACTGTTCATAGCCTTGTGCTTGGAACATGTTGGGGTCCTGTGTGTTATGGTTTGAATCCAAACTCAGTGTTTCCTATATAAAATGCCATGCTGTTCCTGTTTTTTCAGTTTCCTATATACCGATGACGCCATACTTGATTCAAAGAACGCAATCGGACTTTTGTATTTATCTAACAAATATAACGTAACGCCCCTGGAACAGAAGTGTCTGGCGTATTTGGAGTCATCGATATCGTCACATAATGTCTGCGTCGTGATGGAACAGGCCCATGTCTATGACGAACACGACTTGAAGGTCAAGGCTATGAAATATATCTGTGAAAATGGCAACACAGTTCTAAAATCGCCTGGCTTCTCTGATCTGTGTCACTCGTGTGTTTTCGAGGTCACGGAAACAGACGAACTGGTCGCATCTGAGGAGAAAGTGTTTGAAGCTTTGAACGCTTGGAGTGAGGAAGAATGCAGACGACAAGGAAGGGAGATAACCCCAGTTAACAAGAGGAGTGCACTCGGGAAGGCGTTGATGAACGTGAGGTATTCTATTCTTGGTCAGAAGTATTTTGTGGAGAGAGTCTCACCAAATAAACTGCTGACAGAAAGCGAAGAAAATGAAATCTTCAAAAACTTCGTTTCTCCCGATAAATCTGTTTTACCTTTCAAAAAGGAGCCCAGATGCTGGACTGGAAAGCTTGTTACTGCTGAACACATTAAATACGTCGGTCAGAAGTCACATGCTTTCTTTTCTGCTGAGTACAGAACTGTGTTTTGTGTTAATCAAACCTGTGCTCTACAAGGCTTTAACATCACGGGTGTATCATTTAGATTCAGAGCCGCTGTGCGCGATGAAGATACTGGTGCCGTTGTAGGTGAGACAAGTGATAAAAAGAGAACAGAACATCTTGTTGAGTTCCCAGATCAAATCAGGATTGTCAAAGACGGGAAATACAGTCTAGTTGTTAACTGTTATATAAGACATTTTTATCAGAATGGTGAATTAAGCGACATAGCAGAAGATGGAAACTTTGCCTGCCGCTTCTTAAATAGCACTCCAGGCGGTTATCATGTGGTACGGAGCTTAGTCTTTCGAGTTTAGTGCAGTTGTTGTACCCTACTTACAACTTTATCGTTGTGACATCGATACACATAGCGATGACCAATTCTCACACGTCACATAAGCTTGACGGTGAGAATAACAAATATAAAACAAACACTTAAACAAAGAAGAAAAACAACCTAGCAAACACAAATGTACCTTTTACACGTGTTGCAAAATCACAAAACAAAATGCATGGAAAATATATTTGTGCGAGTTGTCTTTAGTAAGTGGACAGAAAAAAACGTTATGTGGGACCATACGAATTGGAATATTTTTTAACATTTCTAAAATACGTAATCCACTAGTATTCTGTTCACTAAAGTTTGTCTTCCTGGTGTTCACACAGTGCCGTCAGGACGTCTACAGACAGGCGATGCTCATCCCGGAAATGGATAGCCACACCATACACCGGATGGTCAAGGCAGTCGCGACGCTGTGTACCTGTATGTGATACGGACCCTGCTTTACAAGAAACATCTGCTCCCCAACCTGGACAAGGCTGTCCCTCTCAGTCCTTGGTAGTCACCAACCTTCCAAGGGTTTAGTCGGACTTTAAAATGTGTGGCCCCCATTCAAAATTTTATGTTTATTGTTTTGTAAACAGTCCGACGCAGTTTATTTTGGAAGCCCGTCTAAATTGCTCAAATCACCTTAAAACCTTTTCGGTCGAGCAGTCTAATTTTTTTGTTTCGACATAAATTTGTGTAGCTCAATTTGGTTTCGGTCTTTGACCTAACTACTAAATTCGTATTCCAAATTCCTCCCACCTCAAACTTACCCCCCTCCCCTCCGGCCCGGACCATATAGATCAGACTTTAAACTTTTAGACCTTCGTTCAAAATTTGATGTCGAAATTACTTCTTTTTTTCTAAAAAATATTATTAAATAGTCCGATCCTCTCTTCTTTCTCTTATTTAATTTTGGACTGTCCTTCTAAAATACTCCAAATCATATAAATATTCGGCCGAGCAGTCAATTCTTTTTATTTTTGGCTTGTAACTTTTTTTCTTTTTTTTCTTTTTTTTTCTATTAACTTTTTTACTAATTGCTATTTTCAAAATTCTGCCCATTTTCAACTCTACCCCCTCCATCCCGAGTCAGGCTGGGCGTGTTCGAAACCCTAGTGGTATATGGGCACGATAAACTAGTTGTCATCATCATCCTGGTGTTCTTGGTGAATATGTACCTTTTTTTTGATATACAGTCATTTCTTTTCCAATGCACTAGACATATTGCTGCCTAAGGAATGTGGGGTGGGATAAAAAAAAAAAAAAAAATGATAGCACAAGCTCCCTGAATAAAATTTCAAAATGCATATCAGAAATTAAAAGAAAACAAGGAAACTTTACACAGACATCTCCAATATCACTAGATACCTTTTAAAATGCTGACTTGTTAAAATAGTTTTACTATATTTGATCATTTTGTCACGATGCGTCTTCATTTTAAAATGTGTGTACAGCTATTTTCAATTATGCCTGCAAATGCATTTATCATCTATTGTCCGAACCAAATTGTTAACTACGAAAAATTATTCTCCTACCTTTAATTGCCGTTAGATTTCCTCCAAAGTTTGTCCAGACACAAATCTTGAAAAAACCATTACAATGACACAGATTGCACATACCAGATGATAACCATGTCACCTATATCGACTTCGCTGAGAGCGCATAGGGAAAAAAGCATGTAATTTTGTATCAGCTGCCATTTTGACTTTTTATGGAATATTCTTCAAGAGGGGTGAAAGGATAGGACTTAATCTAACAACGTCATAACATGTTATGATATAAAAGCAAACGCGATGACGTCATTATTATTTATTTATTTATTATTATTTTAATAATACCACTAGAGATCATCGATTTCATATTAATTGTGTCGCATACTTGTGGAGGCTTTCACCCCTCTTGAAGAGTATTCCATAAAGAAGCAACATGGCAGACGGCAGAAAACTGCATGTATTTTTCCCTATGCAATCTCAGCAAAGACAATATCGGCGACATCGTTGCAGTCTCGTGTGTGGAATATGCATATTTGTAGTGGGATTTTTGCGATTTCTGTCTGGACAAACTTTGGAGGAAATCTAACGGCAATTAAAGGTAGGAGAGTACTTTTTTGTAGTTGTTAACAATTTGGTTCGGACAATAACTTACCCACGATATCCATGTCATAAACCCATGTGACAATGTAGAGTATTAGCCCGGTTAATAATTGTATGCAAATGTAGGTAATGTGTTGCTGTGGATGGGTCATTTCTTTACAAGCCTTCTTCTTCAGCGATCCCGGCCATGTCAGATGGGTAGGTGTTTACAAGCCAACAAGCCTAACGTTTTCAAAGATTTAGTTAAAATGCGTGACGTCAAACTAATTTGTGTTAATTGTGATGACGTCATATTACCGATGGCGGCGACTTTAGTACTGTGATTTACTAAAAATTGAATTCAAATGTTATTTTAGAAGTGTTAAAGGATAACTAGAATTCGCTACTCTTGTTTTTTTAATATGGAAAATATCAACCTCGTCTAAAGTCCGAACCAAATTGTTAACAACTTCGATAAATTACTTTCCTACCTTTAATTACTGTTACATTTCCCCAAACGTTTGTCCAGACACATGTTGTGAAAAAATCACAACAGTGACACAGATTCCACATATGAGACTGTAACGATATCACCAGTACATGCAGTTTTCTGCCGTCTGCCATTTTGCTTTTTTATGGAATACTCTTCAAGAAGGGTGAAAGCCTCCAAAGTATGCTACATAATTAATATAAAATCAATGTTCTCTAGTGGTATCTTTAAACAACACAAATTTAAATGTTTTTAATATAACGTCATCACGTTTGCTTTTATATCATAACATGTTATGACGTTGTTAGATTAAGTCCTATCCTTTCACCCCTCTTGGAGAATATTCCATAAAAAGTCAAATTGCCAGCCACCACAAAAGTACATGCTTTTTGCCCTATGCGATTTCAACGAAGTCGATATAGGTGACATAGTTATCATTTAGTATGTGGAATCTGTGTCATTGTAATAGGTTTTTCAAGATTTCTGTCTGGACACAATGGTGTTAAAATAAAGGTAGTAGAGCAGTTTATTGTAGTTGTTAACATTTTGGTTCGGACTTTCGTTGATCGGTATTTGTCGAGGCTCTGCCGATTAATATAGACTCGGTTGATATTGTCTTTATTAAAAAACCTACCGGCCTAGGTGGCGTCGTGATTAGGCCATTGGTCTACAGGCTGGTAGGTACTGGGTTCGACTCCCAGTCGAGGCATGGGATTTTTAATCCAGATACCGACTCCAAACCCTGAGAGAGTGCTCCGCAAGGCTCAATGGGTAGGTGTAAACCACTTGCACCGACCAGTGATCCATAACTGGTTCAACACAGGCCATGGTTTGTGCTATCCTGCCTGTGGGAAGCGCAACTAAAAGATCCCTTGCTGCTAATCGGAAAGTGTAGCCCATGTAGTGGCGACAGCGGGTTTCCTCTAAAAATCTGTGTGGCCCTTAACCATATGTCTGACGCCATATAACCGTAAATAAAATGTGTTGAGTGCGTCGTTAAATAAAACATTTATTTATTTTTTTATTCCCACCCCACCCCCCCCCCCCCCCCCCCCCCCCTCGTGACGAATTCTGTATATATTCTATGAAGAACTCCTGCTGTCACCTTGTCACTGTAAATAGCCATTGTACAATAATTCCTCATATGATGTCGTTTGACGGTCTGAGTGTACCGAAATAAAGCTTCAAAGTTTCATGTAGTAATTTTATTTGGGGATGGAATTGTTGTTATTGGTGATTAAATATGTAGAAAATGACTCCAGATTTAGCCTTTTTGTTTCGTTTGTGTGTGCGTGCGTGCGTGTGTGTGTGTGTGTGTGTGTGTGTGTGTGTGTGTCTGTGTGTGTCTGTGTGTGTGAGTTGCATATTTCTAATTATTTATCAAGTTTGAAGCATGAAAACTGTATATTGCTTGAGATATACAACATCCCAGCCAGTGCACTACGACTGGTATATATACCAAAGGCCGTTGTATGTGCTATCCTGCCTGTGGCATGGTGCATCTAAAAGATTCCTTGCTACTAATGGGAAAATATAGCGGGTTTCCTCTATAAGACTATATGTCAAAATTACCCAATGTTTGACATCCAATAGCTGATGATTAATAAATCAATGTGCTCTAGTGGGGTCGTAAAACAAAACAAACACACTTTATACCATGTGTCAAAGTTCGCTTGATGCGCGGTCCGTTTGGGATCGATTCCCGTCGGTGGGCCCATTCTCGTTCCAGCCAATGTA
Organism: Gigantopelta aegis; assembly: GCF_016097555.1. Lineage (NCBI taxonomy): Eukaryota > Metazoa > Mollusca > Gastropoda > Neomphalida > Peltospiridae > Gigantopelta > Gigantopelta aegis. The sequence goes on along the minus strand of NW_024537149.1, from coordinate 766 downwards.
CCATGTCTGGTATATCAAAGGCCGTGGTATGTGATATCCTGTCTGTGGGATGGTGCATATAAAAGATCCCTTGCTACTGATAGAAAAGTGTAAAACTCAATGATCCAGTTTCTACCCACTTCCCTTTTTGACAACGTAATAAAATTGTCCCATGATGGCATACCCACATAATTTTATTAATTTGTATTATTAATTTTATTTAGCATTTATTTATTTATATTATTTTTTTTTTTACTTATTTATTTTATTTATATATATTTTAATTACTTTAATTAGTTTTGATTTCATTTTATTCATTTCATTTTTTTCATAAATTATGTAATGTTGTTTTTTCTGTTGAGTCTTGTGGGTCTTTGCATTAATTGACTGTGCACTCTGATACACGGAGTGTATTCGGAAACTCCATTAATTCACATGCAATCTAATATACGAGTGTATTCGGAAACTCCTAAATCAAACTGACGCAAATTCAGCGAGAAACATTCGCTAACGTTCTCGAACTATTTGATTGTTCTCGAACTGGTAATTCGGTTTACACTAGTGTAGCGTAAAAATCAGTCCAGAGAACGTTAGCGCCAAGCGATTGACTAATTTACGCCAGATTTCCATGGAAAAAAATATCTCTGCTTTACATATCAAACAGGACCGTAGCTAGGATGTTTTGTTGGGGGGTGTGGCGGTGGGGGGGGGGCAACTTGAGTAGTTAATATTCTAAAACTCCTTAACCGGTTAGGAGAAGAGAAATTTCTTTAAGTTTCTACAATTT
>NW_024537148.1:0-10829 GCF_016097555.1 Gigantopelta aegis | reverse complement strand
TTGTCTTTTTTTTAACTTTTTGTTTTTTGTTTGGGGTGGGGGGGGGGGTCGGGGGGGGATTCTATCCCACTTCCTCCTTCATTCGACCTTCCTGTTCACATTACATATGGGAAATCCACACTACAAACAATTATTTAAATATAACTTACCTTTCACTGGAATTCGAAACCAACCAGCCTCCACCTCGTCTTTGCAAGTTTGTAAAACGCTAAACCAGGACTGGCGTTACAGCGAGAAGAAATGTTGAGACGTTCAAAACCAGAGGTAGTCATGGTTTTTGGATGGATGGAACGTTATTAAATTACACATTGTGAACGTACACAAACGTGCATGCAACCTAAGGAACACAATTAAATATAGTTTTAATAAACCCACGTGTAATGAAGCAAAAGAACCAATAAAAAGGTTAAAAAAAAAATTGGTTCCCAGGGTTGTTCGCTTGAAACGGGGGGGAAAAACAAAAACACAATTAAAAACATTCAAATAACGGTCTTCTTTCCTTTTAAAGGCAGGGGAAGCAACAAATTGCCATTAAAACAGGAAAAACTAAGGAGAACCTTTTTCCCAACCGGGTATGTTTTCCGGTTTTAGAAGCATTGAAATTGACACTCTTTAAAAACCCAGTTTCCCTTTTCTCCCAAGCCTTACTTTTAAAAGGGTCGCGAATTGGTAACAAATTCCAAAAATTTAAAACAGGGATTAACCCTACCCAATGTCTGTCCTTAGGCCCAGTTCGTTTTTTAAGTGTACAAATTATGCACTAAATATGAATTTTGGGTGAGGGTTATATAGAAAGAGGGACTTAAAGAACATAAAGAAAAAAAAGTGGGGTTTTTTTCTTTTGTCTTTTTTATAACTTTTTTTTCTTTTGTTTGGGGGGGGGGGGGGTCGGGGGGGGATTCTTATCCACTAATCCTACCTTCATTCTGGACCTTCCTAAACATAAAATATGGGACATTCCCATTACAAACAATTATTTAAATTAACTTACCTTTCAGGATTCCGAAAACCACCAGCCTCCCAAGCTTCAATCGCTCAACCGACGGCTACAGCGGAGAAGATGTTTAGACGTTCAAACAGAGGTAGTCACTTGTTTTGGATGATGGAACCGTTATAAGAATTACCATTGTGAAGTGCACAACGGCAATGCAAACCTAGGAACACAATAAATATAGATTTAATAAACCACGTGGTAATGTAGCAAAAATTAACCAATAAAATAGTTATTAAATCCAAATAATTGTCTCCCAAGATTTTTCGCTTGAAAACGGCGGGACATAACCAAAGGACACAAAAAAACATTCATATACGGTCTTCTTTCACGTTATCAAAGGCCAGGAAGCAACAAAATGCACATTAAAAAAGAAAATAAGGCAAAAATCTTTTCTCCCAAAGCATTGTTAGTTTTCACGGTTTAAAGCATTGAATTGTACCAAAAAAAAAAGAAACTAAACCCACCTCGTTGTCTTTTCTCAGCTTTGTTACGTTTAAAAAGGGCAGAGATAATCAAATTAGACAAATAAAAACAGTTATAAGACCAGATAATTTCTCTCTCCAGCCTTTTTTTCGCTTGACAATGGGGTGGACATAACAAAAACACAATCAACAAGGCGCTATTCTCGATACATTTGTCTCCCCAGCCTTTTCGTTTTAAGGGTTAGATCATCCCTCTTTAACTCAGTTCCTGTTTACCCAGGCTTAATTTTGGAAGGGTCGAGAATTGTTAACAAGTTCCAAAATAAAACAGTGATAACCCTATCCATGTCTGCCTTGCCTTAGTTGTTTCAAGTGTTAAAATATGCCAAAAAGAAGATTTTTGGTGGGTTTATATAATAAGAGGGACTAAAGGAAATAAAGAAAAAAAGTGGGGTTTTTCTTTGTCTTGTGTAAACTTTTTTTGCTTTTGTTTGGGTGGGGGGGGGGGTCGGAGGGGGGTATTCATCCACTACTCCTACTTCATTATGACCCCTCCTGTTCACATTACCCATGGGACTCCACACTAAAAAACAATATTTAAATATAACTGTACCTTTCAATGGATTCGAACAACAGCCTCCAGTCGATCTTTGCATCGTTTGTACCAAACGCTCAAACGACTGCGTTACAGCGAGAAAGATGCTTGAGAGTTCAAACAGAGGTAGTCACTTGTTGGGATCATGGAACGTTATACGTATTACACATTGTGAAAGTACACAACGTGCATGCACCCTAGGACCACAATTAAAATATAGATTTTTAAGAAACACGTGAACTGATAGCAAATTACACAATAAAATAGTTATAAAACCAAATAATTGTGGCTCCCCCGACTTTGTTCGCTTGCAAACGGCGGGACATAACAAAGGACACAAAAAACATTCACTCATACGGGCTTATTTCACGTTTTTCAAAGGACAGGAAGCAAGAAAATTGCACATTAAAACAAGAAAACTAAGCACTTTCGACAGAAACCTGTTTCTCCCAAGCCTTGTTATGTTTTCACGGTTTATTTAGACAGAATTGAATGGATACATCTCTTTAAACCCAGGTACCTCTGTCTAACCAGCCTTACGTTTAAAGGGTCGAGGAATTGTAAACAAATTCCAAAAATAAAACGTGATTAACACCCTACTCCATGTCCTGTCCTTAGCCTCAGTTCGTTTTCAAGTGTACACAGTATGCCCACGAAAAAGTATGATGTTTTGGTGAGGGTAGATATAACAAGAGGCGACTTAAGAACATAAAGAAAAAAAAGTGGGGTTTTTTTTTCTTTTTCTATTATATAATTTTGTTTTCTTGTTGTTAGGGGGGGGGGGGGGGTGCGAGGCGGGGTATTCTATCACACTACTCCTCCCTTCATTATGACCTTCCTATTCACATAAATATGGGACATTCACAGTACAAAACAATTATTCTACAATATAAATACCTTTCACGGGATTCGAACCCACCAGCCTCATGGTCTCAATCCACTCAACAGATCGCGATACAGACGAGAAGATGCTTTAGACGTTCAAACAGAGGTAGGCACTTGTTTGGATTGATGGACAAAAGTTATACGTCTACACAAATTTTGTGAACGTGCAACAACGTGCAATGCAACCTAGGAACACAATAAAAAACTATAGATTTTTAAATAAACCACGTGTACGGATAGCAAATTACACAATAAAATAGTTATAAAACCAAAATAATTGTGTTCTCCCCAAGACTTTGTTTCGCTTGTGGAAACCGGCGGGACATAACAAAATACACAATAAAAACATTCACTATACGGAAACGTCTTCTTTCACGTTATCAAATGACAGGAAGCAACACAAATTGCGGCCATATCATAAACAGAAACTAAGGCAGAAAGAAATCTGTTTCTCCCAAGCCTTGTTATGTTTTCACGGTTTCGAAGCATTGAATTTGTACCAAAAAAAAACAACGTAACTAACCCCACATCGTTGGCTTGTTCTTCTCAGCTTTGTTACGTTTAAAAGGGCAGAGCATAATCAAAGTCAGACAATAAAATCAGTTATAAGACCATCTCATATCATTCTCGTCCCTCTCCAGCCTTTTTGCGCTTTCGACATGGTGTGACATAATACAAATTACACAATACAAACAGGCGCTATTCCGATACATTTGTTCTGGCCCAGCCCTTTCTACGTTTTAAGGATTAGTATCATCCTCTCTTTAACTCAGTTCCCTGTTCCTACCCAGGCTACTTTTGAAGGGTCGAGAATTGTAACAAGTTCCAAAAAAAAACTAGTGATTAACCCTACTCCATGTCTGTCCATTAGCCTTAGTTCGTTTCAAGTGTACAACTTCTGCACAAAAAGAAGATTTTGGTGAGGTTTATATAGATAAGAGGGACTTAAAGAACCGTAAAGAAAAAAAAGTGGGGTTTTTTCTTTTGTCTTTTTTTATAACTTTTTTTTTTCTTTTTTGTTGGGTGGGGGGGGGGGGTCGGAGGGGGGTATTCTATCCACTACTCCTACCGTTCATTTCCTGGACCTTCCGTGTTCACATTACGATATGGGACATCCACACTACAAAACAATTATTTAAATATAACTTTACCTTTCACTGGATTCGAACCACCAGCCTCCAGCTCGATCTTTTGCATCGTTTGTACCAATCGCTCAACCGACTGCGTTACCGAAGAGAAAAGATGCTTGAGACGTTCAAAAACAGAGGTAGTCACTGGTTTTGGATGATGGAACGTTATACGTAATACACATTGTGAACGTACACAACGTGCAATGCAACCTAGGAACACAATAAAATATAGATTTTTAATAAACCACGTGATACTGCTAGCAAATTACACAACAATAAAATAGTTATAAAAAACCAAATAATTGTGTCTCCCCAGACTTTGTTTCGCCTTTGAAACGGCGGCGGGACATAATAACAAATGGACACAATAAAACATTCACTATAAACGGTCTTCTTCACGTTTTCAAAGGACAGGAAGCAACAAATTGCACATTAAAGAAACTAGAGAAAGAAAAGGCAGAGAAAAAAGGCTGTTTCTCCCAAGCCTTGTTATGTTTTCACGGTTTAGAAAGCATTGAATTGTACAAATCTTTAACCAGTTCTCTTTCTACCAGCCTTACTTTAAGGTCGAGACTTGTAACAATTCCAAAATAAACCAGTGATTAACCTACTTCCATGTCTGTCTTAGCCTCAGTCGTTTTAAGTGTACAATTATGCACTAAAAAGTATGATTTTTGGTGAGGGTTTATATAGAGTCAAGAGCCGGACTTAAAGAACATAAAGAAAAAAAAGTGGTTTTTTCTTTGTCTTTTTTTATAACTGTTTTTTTCTTTTGTTTGGGGGGGGCGGCTCGGAGAGGGGGTATTCTTATCCACTACCTCCTACCCTCATTCTGGAACTTCCTATTCACATTACATTATGGGACATCCACATAACTAAACAATTATTTAAATGAGAAAACATACCTTTTCAGCTTGAGTTCCGAAAAGTGAGCCTCCAGAAAAAAATACTGAACAATGAATGCATTGGAGGAGGAGCACAGAGGTCGGAGGATGCTTTTTATAGGGGCAACACAGAGGTAGTGAAAAAGAAGGATGATGGAAGAGTCGGCAGGAGAAAAAGAGAAACCAAAAACAACAAGCACCGGAACTAGAAACATAAAAAAACAAAAGAAAGGAATAAACAGGGGGGGCAGACTCCATAGCAAAATACACGGGAAACACAACCACGACCAGGGGAAAAAAAAAGAAACGAAGAGCCGAAAATGCGCAGGGGGAGAGTCAATTAGGGGTATAACAAAGCCGGAGAAAAAATGGACTATCGCCCGTCGTAATTAACGTTATCAGGGGTGACAGGAGGAAAAAGGTAAAGCACAAGGAAGGGACTGAAAAGGGGGGGCAGAAATCTGTGAATAGAAATAGAGAGGTGTGGAAGGGGGGGGGAGCATTGAGGGGTTTGTACCTAAGAAAATGAAGCAAGGGGGGGGCGTTGAATGTGTTCAGCTTTGTAGGAAGAAGAAGGAGGTGAGGGGATGATGGGTCAAACGAATAGCGCGGGGGGGGTATCGCGGGCAGAGCAAAAAGGGGGGGCAGGGCGGCGTTCACGGGCTCGATTGCATGGCGGGGGGTGAGCGGGGGGGCACAATACAAGGGGGCTATTCGCGAATACTTTGTTTTTTGTCTTTTTGTTTTGGGGGGGGGGGCATCGGCCTCTCTTCTTCGCAGTTCCCTTTCCTACTACTCATACTTATCATTGCTCGACCCTTTGTCTCTAGATTCCACTTGCAAAATGGCGACACCCTTCCAACATTGACAACCCTACTCCAGTCTATCCTTAGCCTTAGTTCGTTTCAAGGGTACTACTTATCCACATGCGATGTCCGAATCCCTCCAGACCTCCTAGATCCGAGGGACTTTGCAGAACATTTTGTAAATTACGCTCATTTTTTCTTTTGTCTTTTTTATAACTTTTGATAAATGCTTTTGTTTGGGGGGGGGGGTGTGAGGGGGGTATTGCTCTCACTACGCCTTGCTTCATTCTTTCCTTCCTAGCCCTTTTGACATATGGCGTGTCCACATATACGAATTCTTTAAACATATCAAACCAGTCCATGGATCACCAACCACCCAGCCTCCAGATGTCTCCCCTCTCCGACATGCGCTTGCAGCGAGAAGATGGTCTTAGACGTTCAACTAGAGGTAGTCACATTTGTTGCACTATCGACAGTTATACGAATAAACATCTGAACTTGCACATTCTTGCATGCAACCTAGACATGACATTCTCCTCCCAGCTCTTTTATCTAACCACGTGGTATGAAAGGACAGAGCGCAGACAAATTGCACTATTCATCCAAACAGAACTTCTATGCTAAAACCTTTGTTTCGCTCGCTCCGGCTAGTCGGTCTAGGAAATAACAAATGATTCATCTAAAACCTTTCCCCATACGGTCTCTTTAGACATGTTTAAAAGGACAGGAGAGCAACCGTATTGCAATTTAATCACAACAAACATCAAACCCCAAATGCAGCTCTCTCCTTCGTTCACTTTTTCCCGTTTAGAAGCATTGAATTCTATTCTCTTGACAGTACGGGACCCATTTCCCTTTTTGTTCACAAATTTGCCAAGTTTAAAACGACAGCGTATGTCGACGTTAGACAATAACAAGTTATAGACGATATTTGTCTCTCTCCACAGCCTTCGCTGGAAATCCTGTGACATAACAAATTTTACAAGACAACAGCTCGCATTAGCTATACATTGTCTCCCAGCCGTTGACAGTTAAAACCACCTAGTTCATCCTCTCTTTACTCAGTGCGTGTCTTATCCCAGCCCCTACTCCTGAAAAGGTGCTCCAGAGAGAAGTGGAACAATTCCCAAACATACAAAACAGTGATTAACCCCTACTCGTCCTGTCCTCTCCTTAATCCAGCCTTTTTAGTCTCCTCGGTTTAAATAGCGTTCAGAATACTGCTCTCGGCACAAAAAGTACGCATGTTTTTATTGCCGTTGAGCGTTTTTCCTATATAGAACCAAGCACGTCGACTTTTTAGGCTGTTGTGTGGGGTAACCATAATAGAAAAAGTGGGGGGTTTTTCTTTTGTGTCGGTTTTTTTTAAAACTTTCTCTTCTTTTTTCCTTTTGTTTTGGTGGTGGGGGGTCTCCTTGCATGGGTGTGGGATTTTCTATCCACTCAACGCTACCTACCTGTTATTTTCTGACACCTTTCCTCCTGAGTTCACATTTACTATGGGACAATTCCACACTTACAAACAATATTTAAATTATAACTACCTTTCAATGGATTCGACCACCAGCCCCAGCTCGATCTTGCATGTTTGTACAATCGCTCAACCGACTGCGTTACAGCGAGACATACAATGAGACGTTCAAAACAGAGGTAGTCACGGGTTTTGGATGATGAACGTTATACGTAATTACACATTGTGAAGTACACAACGTGCCCATGCAACCGTAGGAAACACAATAAAAAATATAGATTTCTAATTAAGCCACGTGATACTGATAGCAAATTACACAATAAATTGTACCATAAAATACGTAAAACCAAATAATTGTGTCTCCCCAGGGACTTTGTTCGCTTTGAACGGCGGCGGGGGGACATAAACAAATGACACAATTAAAACATTCACTATACGGTATCTTCTTTCACGTTTCAAAGGACAGGAAGCAACAAATTGCACATCCTTAAAACAGAAAAACTAAGGCAGGAAGATAAAGAAACCTGTTTCTCCCAAGCCTTGTTATGTTTCACGGTTTAGAAGCATTATGAATTGTACATCTCTTAAGGACACCAGTTTTCCCTCTTTCTACCCAGCTTACTTTTAAGGGGTCGAGAATTGTAACACCAAAGGGTTCAAAAAAAAACAGTGGATTAACCCTACTAGCCATGTCTGTCCTTAGCCTCAGTTCGTTTTAAGTGTACAAATTATGCACTAAAAGGTATGATTTTTGGTGAGGTTTATATAGATCAAGAGGGACTTAAAGAAACGATAAAGAAAAAAAAAGTGGGGTTTTTTTGGGGTTTGGGGTGTCTTTTGTCTTTTTTTAGTAACTTTTTTTTTTTTTTTGGGTTTGGGGGTGGGGGGGGGGGGGGGTCGGGAGGGGGGTATTCTATCCAACTGACTCCTACCTTCATTCTGACCTCCTATTCACATTACAGTATGGGGACATTCAGCATTACAGAACAATTATTTAAATATAACTTACCTGTCACTGGATTCGAACCCACCAGCTCAATCGCTCAGACTCAAGGATCTGCGCTCAACCGAGAAGGCGCTACAGGCGGGGGAAGATGTTCTTGTAGACGTTCAAACAGAGGATAGTCACCACTGTTTTGGAATGATGGAACGTTATACGTAATACACATTGTGAACGTGCACAACGTGCAATGGACTACCTAGGAAAACCCAATAAAATATAGATTTTTAATAAAACCCACCGTGGTACTGATAGCAAAATAATTACACAAAAAAATAGTTATAAATCCAAATAATTGTGTCTTCCCAAGACTTTGTTTTTCGCTTGAAACGGCGGGCCGGGACGGCCGGGGGATAACAAATGACACAACCAAAACATTCATCTATACGGTCTTCTTTCACGTTATCAAAGGACAGGAAGCAACAAATTGCACATTAAAAACAGAAACTAAGGCAGAAAACCTGTTTCTCCCAAGCCTTGTTATGTTTTCACGGTTTAGAAGCATTGGGAATTGTACCAAAAAAAACGTAATAACCCCACCTCGTTGTCTTTTCTCAGTTTGTTACGTTTTTAAAAAGGGCAGAGCATATCAAATTAGACAATAAAAAAAGTTATAAGACCAGATAATTCTCTCTCTCTCTCCGTCGTTCCTCGGGGTCAGCCTTTTTTTTTTTTTTTTTTTTTTTTTTTTTCGCTTGACATGGCGTGACATAAAAAAATTACACACAAACACCACAGTCGCTATTCTCGATACATTTGGGTCCTCCCCAGCCTTTCTACGTTTTAAGGATCAGTATCATCCTCTCTGTAACTCAGTTCCCTGTTCCTACCCAGGGCTTGACTTTGAAGGGTCGAGAATTGTAACAAGTTCCAAAATAAAAAACCGTGATTAAACCCTACTCCCATGTCTGTCCTTAGCCTTAGTTCGTTTCAAGTGTACAAATTATGCACAAAAAGAATGATTTTGGTGAGGTTTATATAGATAAGAGGGACTTAAAGAACATAAAAGAAAAAAAAGTGGGGTTTTTCTTTTGTCTTTTTTTATAACTTTTTTTTTCTTTTTGTTTGGGTGGGGGGGGGGGGGCGGAGGGGGGTATTCTATCCACTACTCCTACCTTCATTCGGACCTTTCCTGTTCACATTACATATGGGACATCCCACACTACAAACAATTATTAAAATATAACTTACCTTTCACTGGATTCGAACCACCAGCCTCCAGCTCGATCTTTGCATCGTTTGTACCAATCGCTCAACCGACTGCGTTACAGCGAGAAGATGCTTGAGACGTTCAAACAGAGGTAGTCACTGGTTTTGGATGATGGAACGTTATACGTAATACACAAATTGTGAACGTGCACAACGTGCAAGCAAACCTAGGAACAAAATAAAATATAGCATTTTAATACCACCACGTGGTATACTGATAGCAAATTAAACAATAAAATAGTTAGTAAAACCAAAATAATTGTGTCTCCCCAGACTTTTGTTTCGCTTGAAACGGCGGGGGACATAACAAATGACACAATAAAACATTCACTATACGGTTCTTCTTTCTTTCACGTTTTCAAAGGGGACAAGGGAAGCAACAAATTTGCACATTAAAACAGAAACTAAGGCAGAAAGGAAGAAAACCTGTTTCTCTCCACAAGCCTTGTTGATGTTTTCACGGTTTAGAAGCATTGAATTGTACATCTCTTTAACCCGCATTCCCTCTTTCTACCCAGCCTACTTTTAAAGGGTCGAGAATTGTAACAAATTTACCAAAAAGTAAAAACAGTGATTAAACCCTACTCCATGTCGGTCCTTAGCCTCAGTCGTTTTAAGTGTAAACAAATTATGCACTAAAAGTATGATTTTTGTGGTGAGGTTATATAGATCAAGAGGGACTCTAAAGAACATAAAAGAAAAAAAAGTGGGGTTTTTGTCTTTGGTCTTTTTTTATAACTGAAAGACGACTTGTTTTCTTTTGTTTGGGGGGGGGGGGTCGGAGGGGGGTATATTCTATACACTACTCTACCTTCATTTCTGACCTTCCTATTCACATTACATATGGGACAATCACATTACAAACAATTATTTAAATATAACTTACCTTCACTGGATTCGAACCACCAGCCTCCAGCTCAAATCGCTCAACGGGACGCCGCTACAGCGAAGAAGATGCTTTAGCCGTTCAACCAGAGGTAGTCACTTTTGTGGATGAGGAACGTTTCTACGATAATACACATGTGAACGTGCACAAAGTGAATGCAACCTAGGAAACAATAAAAATATGATTTTTAATAAACCACGTGGTATGCTAGCAAAGTACACAATAAAATAGTTATAAATCAAATAATTGGTCTTCCCAAGACGTTGTTTCGCTGAAACGGCGGGACATAACAAAGACACAATTAAAACATTCCACTATACCCGGTCTTCTTTCACGTTATCAAAGGACGGAAGCAACAAATTGAACATTTAAAACAGAAACTAAGGCAGGAAATCTGTTTCTCCCAAGCCTGTTATGGTTTCACGGTTTAGAAGCATTGAATTGTACCAAAAAAAACGTAACTAACCCACCTCGTTTGGTCTTTTCTCAGCTTTGTTCGTTTAAAAGGGCAGAGCATATCAAATTAGACAATAAAACAGTTTATAAG
>NW_024537147.1:0-7568 GCF_016097555.1 Gigantopelta aegis | reverse complement strand
AATTAAGTTATAATTTTTCTTAAGGTACTAATATCACAATAAAGAAGATAAAAAGAATGTTACTGTGATTTGGAGCCACATAAACACTTGTACTAAAGTTACATTATTGACAGTTTTGCTATTAAATCACAATGACTTAAAGCAAGCATAAACAACTGATTTGACATCAAGTTGAGTGAAGTAGATTAGTAATTAAGAATGAAGTGATTCTTTGTACCAATGATCCTGATACACACTTATAAATTGATATCCTGTAGATGTTTACGAACAAGAAAGATCTATTTGCATCAATGATGTAGACTAAGATGATTAAGTACTAGGTCATGAAATACTTGTAAGCTGTTTTAATTTCTATGTAAAAAGATTGGACATGAAGTCTACAAAAAATGTATAATATATATCACTATGCCAGTAATATGCAGGGGAACTGTTTTTTTAGTGATATAGTACTAGTACCAGGGGTGTCTAATTATACTATCGCACTCACTATTACAGCATTAATTTAATATTGCTAAAAACAATGACTCATTGATGCATTTAAGTAAAAATTTTTTTTTGTTGTAAGTGTCCTAGAATCATATACATTTTGACTAAAACTTACTAACAGATATTGCATAAAAGGCACTTCATTTAATATAATAAAAAAAAAAAAAAAAAAAAAAAAAAAAAAAATAATATTGTATTATTATTTTACTATTATTTGATAAAATTATTAAATAAAAACGCGAAAACTTGTTACCTTTAATTTCCTTACAGTTATTTAAGTGTTATTACTCTCATTTTCATCATTCCTCACTTGATACAACGTCTTCTGTTGAATCCAAAACGTTTTTCATTTGCCATCCTACTTTTCCCTCTCGAACTCCTATTCACTATTATAATGTATCATGCTTTAGATATGAATGGATAAATTTCAATTTCACTGAGGACTACATGTTGCCATTATATGGTATTGATCTGATATTATTGTATTACCTACCTACATATGCATGAGTGTATCGATTGATAATAGATACGTCATGCATAAACCACTAATTGCTGCCTAAAAGTTTGTAATCATGTAACTAGACATAACCACATTCATTGTTTAATTGTGTAAACTTATTTCTCACTTGAGTAAGACACTACATACAATGAAATTTTGTTGATAAATTGACTATTCGCTGTATAGATAATTGATCAACAATAAAGTTTGGCCTTTGCACCCCCCCCCCCCCAATACAGTGAAAGTACATTTGTAGAACTTCATATTAATTATAGTTAACTATATAAATTAGATTATAAATTGACAATTGACAAAATATTTCCTTTCTCCAAAATGTTATCATAATGTTAGAATATTATATACGGAAATTGAGTATCTGATAATTAATTGTGCAATAGCAAAGGCAATGTGAAATATGGGCTGAGTGTACAGACCAACTGTTCAACATCAACGTTATGTTATCAGTGAATGAATTAAATGGTCCCTGCTTTGGCTGTAGTTGTTGGAATAGATGATATTAGCATTACTTACTAATTTTAACTATCTTTATCTTTACTTTATATGCAGTGGAAGTCATTAAAGCAACCTTCGACTATCTTCTAACTGGATTAGTGCTGGCAAAACCTTATTAATGGCCATATTTTTTTATGCCATTCACAGTTATAACTGCTGCTGTTGGATGAATGGATATTTGGCAAAACAGTAGGAGAGAAAGAGAAGCAGTCTGTAAATTTGTAGGATTCATGAGGGGACTTTCCTGTTAGGTGATATTACCCACAACTCTAGCTCTGATCCCTTTGATAGATTTCCTGTTCATTGTCTAAACCTCTATTGGAACATCAAATAAATGAAAACATGGACAAGCTGTTTGTTATTATAAGTACACTGTGGGTATTAGTAAACATTCTGAACCACTACACCTGGGTATGGTTTAGGTCAGTTAAGTTCTCGCCTCGTATATGTTCCTGTATTCCAAAATTTACTAGATACTATGTCATATGTTTTTTTTTCCTTCTCAGTATACTACCATATACTACCATTATTGTGACTAGTAACTTGACCTTTATTCATACTAAACGAGATCATCACAAGACGTCACAAATGAAAACATTATTGCTTTCGTTGTCAGCTGAAAGACAAGAGCATCAAACAGACCAATTTATAATCGTAAAAATATAATTTAATAGGAATTTTTGGAACACTAGATTGTTCACCTAATTCTCTGGCACCGTACTTCATAGTTAATATTGTTCGACTTATTGTAGGATTTTTAGAAACATTCCTACTGTTGTCCTTGCATCAACCCTTGTCTTCTACTTTCTCCCCTTTTAACGGTGCCAGTTGTTCAGTCATACTTTAGACAAGATCTAAGACATGGCGTTATATGTAATGAAGAGAATATGTTATCAAAGACTTAGCAACATTTTTCAAGTAGATCGAAGAAAAGTAACATTCTTCCAACGTCACAAACTGAACCTTACAGCTATAAAAATAATCATTATAATATAGTATTACCTATTGTACATGTAATTTAACATTCTAAAAAAATTACTAATAGTATAAATATGCTGGTAATTTTGGAACATATTTAAATTAGTGTATTTTTATGTCAATATATTTCTTTTCTGGACCAGGCCCAGCCATATAGATTAGATGAACATTCTATACAATCCACATAATGAAATAATGAATACATTAATATAATTAAAAGTGGTAGTATTTTCTAGGGTACCTGAAATAACCAAAATAAAGAAGAATAAAAGGATGTTAAAATGATTTTGAAACCACAACAAACCCTGGTACCAATTACATCATTAACAGTTTTGCTTTTAAATCGACAATGATTTAAAGCGGGCATGAAACATTATTGACATCAATTGACTGGGGGGGGCAGCAGACTGGTAAAAGGAAATGATTGTCTGTGTATTAAATTCATGTCCATCTATTGTCATTTATAACACTACATATATGAGAAAACAAGTGAAGAAATTTGTCTTATACAAATAATGAACTACTAGGCTAATAGTAGTGGGGGGTGAAATACTGTTTAATGTTTTATAACAAAATGATTTGGTGATTACAATAAACTTAATAGATTTAAAATATCCATATATGAAACTATTTTATATAAATACATTATTATTTCACGGTCCTCATCACGATAAGATTTTGGGTGCTGATAGTATGAAGTCTACAAAAAACAATGTACTCTCTACACAAATAGCAATGAGCCTGAAAATGTCCAGGGGTATTGGTTTATTGGTGATATAACCAGGAGTATCTAATTACTGAGGACTGTTACATCACTATACATTGGTATTCACTGAAGGTATGATTTCGCTACTACATTCAAAGCAAATTAGGTCATATATAAGTGTCCCTTCAATGAATATTATAATGCGATTGCAACAAGGATATTATATAACAAACGCTTATTAATTAAATATTATTATTTTTTTATTATTTGATAAATTTAGAAAGAAAAGTGTTAATTTGGTTGTTCACTTTCGCCTTGCAGTTTCTAAATGTTAGTATTCAACACCTTTCACCATTTCATAACTTTATGCAATGTCTAACTGCTGAATCCCAAACATTCTCCGCTCGTCTAGCTTTCTGCTGCCCCTCCACCACCTCCACAGGCCCCCCCCACCACACCACCACCAGTATTTCGTTCAGATAGCGACCCTGGTGTTATACGATACATACAAAAAGACTCACTTAAGACCGCTATTTTGGAAAAGATTACAGACACCCAATTCTCATTGTAAAACCAGTATGGCCAAAACGATAGCTGAACAAAAATACCAGCCATTTAATGTTCATCTCTCTATGAAAGTATTTGCGGTTGATGAAAGGGAGCGTCCGTTCTTATCCAGTGAGCATTTGTAATTCAGTACACACCTCTGTTGAGGCTACTGGATACAGAAGATCCCCAAGCTGTTGCTATTATTCTCCATAACTTGCCTCATGGAGTTGCTGATCTACCCGATGCCGGGAATATTAAAGAAAGTCACATTGATTCTAGCATTCCTATCGCTATGTTGCTGATTGGTAAGGAATAATAACAACTATGTTTAAAAAATATAGATATGGTTTTTTTTAAATAGCTACCACAACGAAGAACTGAAAAAAGATTAAGTCATACTGTGACACTCATCATGAGCAGTTCTTGATATACTCCAGAGCAGTGAGGCCCATAATATAATAAATATTTTAAAAACCATAAAATCATGGTATCTCATATTTTAAAAGTAATTATTGATGGTCAACAAATTTTTTAATTGCGCATGAATTCTTTAAAAAAACATAGACAACTTAAGGCGATTTTATTAGATTTTTGGACTTGGCAACTCATAATATAATTTTTCCCTAGTTCCTACTGGAGGGTCTCTGAAATCAAATATTTAAAGAAAAGCAAAGTGTTTGATGTTCCGACTCAATTGAATGAGGACTATCTACACTATATCAAAATATTACTACACTGCACTACTGCCTTTGAGGTTAGTTTGTCTATTCTAATTAACAATAATATTCTTAACGATATAGTCATTATACAATAAACAGTGAATTATGTCATGTGCTAAGTATTATATTGAGTGTGGGGAATGAATTGAATTATGGTAACCATGACCAGAGAGGCCATGCTAATGGATTCCACCGTGATATTCGTTCCAAGTTAAAGATTAAGAACTCATGAATCGCTCATCAAATCTTCTTGAATACATAGTACAAATTTATTGCTTGAAGAACAAAGCCTGGTAAGTAAAAGACAAGTTAAGCCATCCTGTGACATCATATTTTCTATATATAGGAGCATCTAAATCCAGGTGGTTCAGGGGGCTCAGGCTTTCCTTTAACCCTCTGCATTACAATTAATTGCTGCTTCTCATATCAGTTTTGATGATATTAAAAACTTGTTTGAAAAATCCACACTCATTACAATGTAAGTACAGAAATAGTTATTACCTTGGTATTAAGTATTGTGTATGACAGCTTGTGAAGAGCTTTGTACTAACTTTAAGAGTAAGAACAAGAGATACTTTCATTCTAAAATGATGGCTTTCTGTCAGAAAGGGTAATCGTATCTGTTATACATCCATTGAAACCACTTAGTTGGATATTTATATGTACTTGTTTGTCCACTTTAAAAAATATTTATTGGAGATCTATACAGGATCTACATTACATTGTAATATTGATTGCCAGTCTTATGCTCAATTATATTTAGCTGAATAAAACCACCACATTGTTTTATTTCCTTAAATGGCATACTGACAGTAGTGCCAGTTAATATTGACTGTCGTTTGAAAACACCTTTTAGTTAAAGAAATGGTTGCTAAACTTTGCTTGTAGAGCTGGCACTATTGAATTGTAATCATGAATTTATAACACCACACACGTGCCACCTATACATTTTGTTGGTTAAAAATTTGAGACCCATATGCTGTATAATTCCAAACTAACCAGTATTGTTTTAAACCACTTTTTCATTACAACTGAACCTTTGTGCATGTGAGCACCAGGGTTGGGGTGATTACAATCATAATTGTAATCGATTACAATCAATTACATTTTTTTGTGGATTGCAATCATAATCATAATATACTTTCTAGAAACAGTGTAATCAGTAATCATTATATAATCCAGGCAAAGTAATTATTGTAATAACAAATGATTACAGCAATTACAGTCCCTTTGTAAGTAGTACTGACACAAGTACATGTTGCCTGTGTTGCATCTACTGGTGTAAATTTATGAAATGATACATGAAAGAAACCCCCGTGTTAGATTGATTAGACCTGGATATTTGCAGCTGAAGGTAAAAAGGCCTATATATATTACTGTCACTGCTAACTGTAATCTGTTAATTATAATCATAATCATAATCATGGATCTGTAATCATAATTCAGCTTCTTCCCTATAATTGTAATTGTAATCCACCTTGCATAATCACTGTGTAATCGTAATCATAATCGCAATCATTCTCAGATAATTGCCCCCAACCCTGGTGAGCACTAATCATTCTGAGGTTTATGTAGAACACCAGACAAATATTCTTTTTGATAAAAGCAAATTATTGAGCTACATAAACTGTTATAATTCAAAATCAAAACACTATATTGTTTTCAATTCCAACCTAAAAACAATCAATCTATTTCAATATGCAAACAAACTATATATAAACCATAATATTAATTAAATAAATTAATAAGGTCAATTATTTTTGCCAGTTTCACTTATTTATCGATACATCCATTATTTATAATTTTTCTGTCCATCCATCAATCTATTAATTCAACCATCCATTCATCAGAAATAATGTAATATAATTAAATCCTACATAATTCAGTAAAACTGACTTTAAAGTTACTGGAAAAGGATTTTCATGACTTGAAAAGAATTGTTCAAGCCGCTCCTTCACCATTTACAGCATGAGCGATGATGATGTCACATGCTCAGAGTTCTTATACTTTTGGATTCCATTTCTACAGTCATTTCATCAATATTGGGAAAAACAAACAAATTAAAAAGCAGGACTAATCAACAATGTCCACTCAAATACAGCTGACTTCTACAAGTGGTTTAGTGAGTTACCATCTAATAGTATGTTTATTTTTATTCGTATATTAGAAAGCAAGACTCAAAAAAAAAGATTAACTTTAGACATATGACCCTGAATACATAAAATATTACATTCTTTGTTTACTGCAGCTGTATTTCAATTAAACTTCAAAACTATATATGCAAACTATATACACACATTATAAGTATGAATTGAAATGTGTTCATTTTCTCATATAATGATGATGCATAGTTTATGAAATGCATAAAACAAACATGTGTCTATTACAGAAAACATACTTTAATATAAGTTCATAGTATTTATAAAAAAATGAGTCCAAATAATGCCACACGTAAATCATGTAATTGTATTTATATGACAGATTTAAATATCTCTCTAACATCATCTTATGCCATCTTATAATTAAAGATGGCATTTCCATTATTATGACTGCATTATTTTTAAAGGTGTGGTATGTGTTTTTAGATGATATCCAACTTATGTTATGGATCTAATGCATACTACAATAAATACATGATCTTTTTAGATGAGTACTAAAAAGGTAGGACATACTTCTATTGAAACTTGTTTGTTTTAATGTAATAACTTAACCATTAGTGAATCCTGAAAAATGGAGATAACAGAAGGGAAAAGAGAGAGTAAACTGCTCTAAGAAGCCATATACCTACTATACTTATATGGTAGTGCTCAATATGTAGGAGGTCACTGGAACAAAATGGGCCCACTGACTCAACTCTGCAATGACTTCATCATTGAGTCATTAGGCTTTTTGATCACATAGATGCCATTATTAATCTTTTTCCAACTATAGAGACGTATCTAACTTTGTTATATAAAGTGTTCTCTAAGCAGAAAACCAGGGAAAAACTAGCTGAACAGTCAAATTCTTCATCTTCTCTTCTTTTTTTTCCCAGGCTACTGAAAAATTGAATGTTTCTATGTATTGTAGGAGAAGGCTTGTGACAGCAGGGATGTAAAAAGATAAAGCAATCATGAAT
>NW_024537146.1:0-6871 GCF_016097555.1 Gigantopelta aegis | reverse complement strand
AGAATAATCCAATTGGTAGGATATCAGCATTTTGTGGACAAAATCTTATTCAAAGTTGTCGTCAACAAAAAAAAATTATGGTGATTACCTAAGTAATATCTGTAGGGCATATTTCAATATTAATATGCAGTATTGGACTGTTTTTGCCTTTTACAAAGTGGCTAAATGTCTAATACAGTAAATGAAGTAGATTAAGTAAATACAGCAAGGTCAAAATTGAAATATGAGGCCCATCATGTTAATTTTCCCTGAAATTAGTGTGTAAACATTTGTTGCAAATGGCCCCAATTTTGTGACTTTCACCATCCCTCTGACACATTTCTAATAATGTATCATGAATTTCAGTCACCATATCTTTACTAAGCCTCCACTTATCATATCTAAAATGCAAAATTTTACAGTTTTAGATTTTTTTTGTTCTCAAAAATTTAAATTTAAGTTTAATATTTAATTAAAAATGAAGTAAAATCTAATGATTGATTTTTTTTCCTTTAAATATTTCAAAATCTTTCCAAGACAACACTGTGCAGATAGAACATATGTAGAAGAAAAAATAGCTGCTCATTGTATGAAGAAATTCCAAAATTTGATAAAGTTATTACATTTGAAGTTGGTGTCCCTCAAGTTTCCATTGCTAAAATTGGCCATGGCAAGGCACTGTGGTAGGTGTTTTAAACACAGCCTCTGTATACTCTCAGTTTAAAGGTGACATACCGATACTTACCGAGCATTGCTTTAATATGTATATCATTGGAATGCATTAGTGTGGGCCAGTTTTTAGGGGAAAAAATGGACTGATAGGCCTCAGATTACAGTTATCTTCCCATTTGGTTGTCCAAAATCCGGAAGTTTCACCGCGCAAGTAGTCTGCTGTTTGACTGTGATTATTTCATGGCAGACAGCTATGAAGTGGCAACTGTTTGACTGAAGTGACAGGGGATAGCATGTAGTTTGTAAACATGTGTAACTTGTTGACATTGAAGACTTGTTTGTGGTAATTCCGGCCCATGCAAAAGTAGTGCTTTTTGTGTAAAATGGGTGTACTCCGGCCTGGTTTAGAGGGTGTGTCTGTTTAAACCAATATGCTGGGAGAAAGAGCTGGACAACAGGGGTTGTCCTTTTCAGGGTATGTGTCCCCCATGCAGGCAAAGGTACATACAAAACTTCACGGGCCTGCTGATATTAATAAAAATGGTGTTATAGCCACTAAGGCTATATAGAAACATATAGCGAAATTAATTGTGGTCTGAGGCCTGATATAGTTCACACATTACACCGGTTAAATGCTTGATTCTGATGAAAGTATTATAACCAGAGAGGTGAAATTACACAGACTGATTGTGCATACCACAAGGAATATGAAAACTAATTTATTTATTTTCTAAATATTTTATTAAATTAAAAAAACATTTTTTTTGAATTTATTAAAAATTAAAATTAAAATTTTCAACTTTTAAATTTCAGTATCCTCCAAAATAGCATAAGATGACCTCTGATGTTACTACAGGTTGTTGCAATATTTTTTAACAGTTTTGAGCTAATAATTTGGTAAAAAAGAGCAAAAGTTGGATTTTGTTAGTCAATATTGAGATTTTAATTTTTTTTACATATTGAATTTTAATGAGTTTCTCAATTATTGCAATTGGACAGAAGATCTAAATATAATGAATATATCACTACTAAAGTAATTAAACACTTTAAATAAATAGTATACAGTTTTTAACAAGATTAAGTACTCTAATAATACATTTCACCTACATTTATGTAAATTACACACTTCAGTCATTTTTCAAAAATGGTCTTTTATCCTTAGAAAATCTAATAGGCTAATATTCTATGCTGTCTGAATGTATTTATTGTGTTCAGTAATCAGATGCTGGTATACTTGTCAAGTTTATTGCAGAAAATGTGCCAAAAAGGTTAACATTTGGCTTGTAATACATATGGCAGAATAATCCATAATGCATATTCAGTGGTCATTACTACAAACATCCTTCCAATCAAGAAATACTACACTGAGGTATCCCAGACACTGGCACATGACTACACTTGTTAACAGTTATCACTGGGAAACTGAAAAATATGGTGCAAGTACCTCTTGTAGGATTTATATCAGCATTTTGTGACAAAATCTTCATTTTCAAAGTTGTCGTCAACAAAAAAAATATTATGGTGTATACCTAAGTAATATCTGTAGGGCATATTCATATTAATATGCATTTATATGGACTGTTTTGCCTTTTACAAAGTGGCTACATGTCTAATACAGTAAATGAAGTAGATTAAGTAAATACAGCAGGTCAAAATTGAATATGAGGCCTATCATGTCTAATTTTCCCTGAAATTAGTGTGTAAACATTTGTTGCAAATGGCCCCAATTTTGTGACTTTCACCATCCCTCTGACACATTTCTAATAATGTATCATGAATTCAGTCACCATATCTTTACTAAGCCTCCACTTATCATATCTAAAATGCAAAATTTTACAGTTTTAGATTTTTTGTTTCTCAAAAATTTAAATTTAAGTTTAATATTTAATTAAAAATGAAGTAAAATCTAATGATTGATTTTTTTTCCTTTAAATATTTCAAAATCTTTCCAAGACAACACTGTGCAGATAGAACATATGTAGAAGAAAAAATAGCTGCTCATTGTATGAAGAAATTCCAAAATTTGATAAAGTTATTACATTTTGAAGTTGGTGTCCCTCAAGTTTCCATTGCTAAAATTGGCCATGGCAAGGCACTGTGGTAGGTGTTTTAACACAGCCTCTGTATACTCTCAGTTTAAAGGTGACATACCGATACTTACCGAGCATTGCTTTAATATGTATATCATTGGAATGCATTAGTGTGGGCCAGTTTTTAGGGGAAAAAAAATGGACTGATAGGCCTCAGATTACAGTTATCTTCCCATTTGGTTGTCCAAAATCCGGAAGTTTCACCGCGCAAGTAGTCTGCTGTTTGACTGTGATTATTTCATGGCAGACAGCTATGAAGTGGCAACTGTTTGACTGAAGTGACAGGGGATAGCATGTAGTTTGTAAACATGTGTAACTTGTTGACATTGAAGACTTGTTTGTGGTAATTCCGGCCCATGCAAAAAAGTAGTGCTTTTTGTGTAAAATGGGTGTACTCCGGCCTGGTTTAGAGGGTGTGTCTGTTTAAACCAATATGCTGGGAGAAAGAGCTGGACAACAGGGGTTGTCCTTTTTTCAGGGTATGTGTCCCCCATGCAGGCAAAGGTACATACAAAACTTCACGGGCCTGCTGATATTAATAAAAATGTTATAGCCACTAAGGCTATATAGAAACATATAGCGAAATTAATTGTGGTCTGAGGCCTGATATAGTTCACACATTACACCGGTTAAATGCTTGATTCTGATGAAAGTATTATAACCAGAGAGGTGAAATTACACAGACTGATTGTGCATACCACAAGGAATATGAAAACTAATTTATTTATTTTCTAAATATTTTATTAAATTAAAAAACATTTTTTTTGAATTTATTAAAAATTAAAATTAAAATTTTCAACTTTTAAATTTCAGTATCCTCCAAAATAGCATAAGATGACCTCTGAGTTACTACAGGTTGTTGCAATATTTTTAACAGTTTTGAGCTAATAATTTGGTAAAAAAGAGCAAAAGTGGATTTTGTTAGTCAATATTGAGATTTTAATTTTTTTTACATATTGAATTTTAATGAGTTTCTCAATTATTGCAATTGGACAGAAGATCTAAATATAATGAATATATCACTACTAAATGTAATTAAACACTTTAAATAAATAGTATACAGTTTTTAACAAGATTAAGTACTCTAATAATACATTTCACCTACATTTATGTAAATTACACACTTCAGTCATTTTTCAAAAATGGTCTTTTATCCTTAGAAAATCTAATAGGCTAATATTCTATGCTGTCTGAATGTATTTATTGTGTTCAGTAATCAGATGCTGGTATACTTGTCAAGTTTATTGCAGAAAATGTGCCAAAAAGGTTAACATTTGGCTTGTAATACATATGGCAGAATAATCCATAATGCATATTCAGTGGTCATACTACAAACATCCTTCCAATCAATTAATACTACACTGAGGTATCCCAGACACTGGCACATGACTACACTTGTTAACAGTTATCACTGGAAACTGAAAAATATGGTGCAAGTACCTCTTGGTAGGATTTATATCAGCATTTTGTGACAAAATCTTCATTTTCAAAGTTGTCGTCAACAAAAAAAATATTATGGTGTATACCTAAGTAATATCTGTAGGGCATATTCATATTAATATGCATTTTATATGGACTGTTTTGCCTTTTACAAAGTGGCTACATGTCTAATACAGTAAATGAAGTAGATTAAGTAAATACAGCAGGTCAAAATTGAATATGAGGCCTATCATGTCTAATTTTCCCTGAAATTAGTGTGTAAACATTTGTTGCAAATGGCCCCAATTTTGTGACTTTCACCATCCCTCTGACACATTTCTAATAATGTATCATGAATTCAGTCACCATATCTTTACTAAGCCTCCACTTATCATATCTAAAATGCAAAATTTTACAGTTTTAGATTTTTTTTGTTTCTCAAAAATTTAAAATTTAAGTTTAATATTTAATTAAAAATGAAGTAAAATCTAATGATTGATTTTTTTTCCTATAAATATTTCAAAATCTTTCCAAGACAACACTGTGCAGATAGAACATATGTAGAAGAAAAAATAGCTGCTCATTGTATGAAGAAATTCCAAAATTTGATAAAGTTATTACATTTTGAAGTTGGTGTCCCTCAAGTTTCCATTGCTAAAATTGGCCATGGCAAGGCACTGTGGTAGGTGTTTTAACACAGCCTCTGTATACTCTCAGTTTAAAGGTGACATACCGATACTTACCGAGCATTGCTTTAATATGTATATCATTGGAATGCATTAGTGTGGGCCAGTTTTTAGGGAAAAAAATGAAAAAATGGACTGATAGGCCTCAGATTACAGTTATCTTCCCATTTGGTTGTCCAAAATCCGGAAGTTTCACCGCGCAAGTAGTCTGCTGTTTGACTGTGATTATTTCATGGCAGACAGCTATGAAGTGGCAACTGTTTGACTGAAGTGACAGGGGATAGCATGTAGTTTGTAAACATGTGTAACTTGTTGACATTGAAGACTTGTTTGTGGTAATCCGGCCCATGCAAAAGTAGTGCTTTTTGTGTAAAATGGGTGTACTCCGGCCTGGTTTAGAGGGTGTGTCTGTTTAAACCAATATGCTGGGAGAAAGAGCTGGACAACAGGGGTTGTCCTTTTCAGGGTATGTGTCCCCCATGCAGGCAAAGGTACATACAAAACTTCACGGGCCTGCTGATATTAATAAAATGTTATAGCCACTAAGGCTATATAGAAACATATAGCGAAATTAATTGTGGTCTGAGGCCTGATATAGTTCACACATTACACCGGTTAAATGCTTGATTCTGATGAAAGTATTATAACCAGAGAGGTGAAATTACACAGACTGATTGTGCATACCACAAGGAATATGAAAACTAATTTATTTATTTTCTAAATATTTTATTAAATTAAAAAACATTTTTTTTGAATTTATTAAAAATTAAAATTAAAATTTTCAACTTTTAAATTTCAGTATCCTCCAAAATAGCATAAGATGACCTCTGATGTTACTACAGGTTGTTGCAATATTTTTTAACAGTTTTGAGCTAATAATTTGGTAAAAAAGAGCAAAAGTTGGATTTTGTTAGTCAATATTGAGATTTTAATTTTTTTTACATATTGAATTTTAATGAGTTTCTCAATTATTGCAATTGGACAGAAGATCTAAATATAATGAATATATCACTACTAAATGTAATTAAACACTTTAAATAAATAGTATACAGTTTTTAACAAGATTAGTACTCTAATAATACATTTCACCTACATTTATGTAAATTACACACTTCAGTCATTTTTCAAAATGGTCTTTTATCCTTAGAAAATCTAATAGGCTAATATTCTATGCTGTCTGAATGTATTTATTGTGTTCAGTAATCAGATGCTGGTATACTTGTCAAGTTTATTGCAGAAAATGTGCCAAAAAGGTTAACATTTGGCTTGTAATACATATGGCAGAATAATCCATAATGCATATTCAGTGGTCATTACTACAAACATCCTTCCAATCAAGAAATACTACACTGAGGTATCCCAGACACTGGCACATGACTACACTTGTTAACAGTTATCACTGGAAACTGAAAAATATGGGCAAGTACCTCTTGGTAGGATTTATATCAGCATTTTGTGACAAAATCTTCATTTTCAAAGTTGTCGTCAACAAAAAAAATATTATGGTGTATACCTAAGTAATATCTGTAGGGCATATTCATATTAATATGCATTTATATGGACTGTTTTGCCTTTTACAAAGTGGCTACATGTCTAATACAGTAAATGAAGTAGATTAAGTAAATACAGCAGGTCAAAATTGAATATGAGGCCTATCATGTCTAATTTTCCCTGAAATTAGTGTGTAAACATTTGTTGCAAATGGCCCCAATTTTTTGTGACTTTCACCATCCCTCTGACACATTTCTAATAATGTATCATGAATTCAGTCACCATATCTTTACTAAGCCTCCACTTATCATATCTAAAATGCAAAATTTTACAGTTTTAGATTTTTTTTGTTTCTCAAAAATTTAAATTTAAGTTTAATATTTAATTAAAAATGAAGTAAAATCTAATGATTGATTTTTTTTCCTATAAATATTTCAAAATCTTTCCAAGACAACACTGTGCAGATAGAACATATGTAGAAGAAAAAATAGCGGCTCATTGTATGAAGAAATTCCAAAATTTGATAAAAGTTAT
>NW_024537145.1:0-6721 GCF_016097555.1 Gigantopelta aegis | reverse complement strand
TGACACACAATGAAAACGGAAAAACATACATTTTTCAATAATTTGTTGTGATTAATGAAACATATATTTATTGGACAAAATAACAATTGATGAGAGGAAGCCATTGATTGGTACTTCTGTCTGGATTTTAATCCTGGTTTTGTTCTCGTTACACATAGAAGAAACACACACAATGGTGTGAAATGCGTTCACTAAATGCTCAATCATGCTGCATACAATGCACGTTAAATGCCAGTATGTGGACACATACAAGTCACGTAATGGTGTCATATTCCTTGTCACATTAAGAATGCCACGACTCAGAGAATAACAAAGGGAGCGAGCGTTGGGCATGGTTCATGGGGGGGGGGGGGGGGGGACTTCGCAAAGCCAAGTTGCTACGACCTTCAGAGTCCATCCATCAACTATTGGAAGACTTGTTGAACGTCATCAACAGACCGGGAGTGTCCGTGATCGAGCTCGACCTGGTCGACGTCCCGTTACGACCCCACGCCAATATCGGCAGATTCTACGACACCACCTCCATGACCGGTTCAGAACTGCGACGATGACTGCAAAGCAACACGATAGGACGTCATGGAAGGTCTATCCATCCGATGACGGTAATCCGTTGACGGCTGGACTCAGATGCAGACGCCCGTACAACGGTAACATCATGACACCACGACATCGTTCTGCGAGACTACAGTTTGCTCTCCCGAATGGTAATCATCAACCAGCCTTTTACCGGAGCATTGTTTTCTCAGATGAGTCCAGTTTTTACTGTCTCCTTTGCCGATGGAAGAGCACGTGTGTACAGGAGACTCCATGAACGGCACGCTGACGGATGTGTGAGGGAACGTGATCGGTTTGGCAGCCGTTGTCTGATGGTATGGGGGGGGGGGGGGGGCAATCAACTGTGATTTCAGGAGTGATCTCATCATTGTCCACGATGCCTTTACAGCCCAGCGTTATGTTGACGTCATTCTAAGACCAGTTCACCAACCACTTTTGCGCCGTCACCGAATACCAGGAGGTCCCCTTCTGTTTCTACAATACAATGCCCGTCCACATACTGCAATAATTACCCAGGCATCCCTGCAACAAGCCAGTATCACCGTTATGAACTGGCCCGCCGTTTCGCCGGATTTGAACCCAATTGAACACAGTTAGGACGTCGCGTACATCACTGCCAGCCACCACCGCGTAACGAGTTTGCACAGACGTTGCAGTAGGAGTGGAGGAACATTCCTGTGGCTTATGTGAGATGTTTGTGCCAATCCTTTCCCCGTCGTCTTCACGCATGCTCACGGGCCAATGGTGGACACACCAGATACTGACCTTGATATGGGAGGGGGGGGGGAGGGGGGGGGGACTTTTCGATTACGAATGCCACTCGATTACTGATGATAACTGGCCATTTTTCCATGTGAATGTATCGCATGAATAACAGTCATTGATGTCATATTACTTTATCCATTAATTCATTAATATTTTGTCGTTATGCTGGTCTGACCGACGGCACTAACTAACGACCGCCGGTAGTAGGGGTGCATAGTAGGTGGTTACATGTGCCTCTTAACAATGCCAGAAATAACTACTGAACACTCCCCGAAGTGGTCAGACTAAGCCCACAGCTAAAAGCTGATGGGGAACAGGTGTGTGGCACAGATAGCCACAAGAGACAAGCACCTGTCGCGGTTGGAGAGACAAGGACTGGGATGTGGAGGTGGACAACGAAAGAAGTTGAAAGATTGGGGGAGTTGCCAGATCGGGAAGAAATGAGATGGAATGCAAAGGAGAGAAAGGAAAGGGGGCACTGGGATAAAAAAAAAATAAAAAAAAAATAGTTTGTCGTTATTTGCAATGAAAAGTTGTTTTTGGGTTTTCATTGTGTGTGTATATATATATATATATATATATATATATATATATATATATATAAAACAATCCAGGAGCGGATCCACGAGTGACTTAAAGAAAGGGTGTGATGTGAAGGCGAAGGTACGGGCGTCCGGGTTCGGGAGTTTCTAGGTGTTTCGTTAGAACCAATCGATGGTCGGGACGTAGCCCAGTGGTAAAACGCTCGCTTGATGCGCGGTCGGTCTGGGATCCATCCCCGTCAGTAACCCATTAGGGTATTTCTCGTTTCAGCCAGTGCACAACGACTGGTATATCACAGACCGTGACATGTGCTATCCTGTCTGTGGGATACTGCACATAAAACACCCCTTGCTACTAATGGAACAAAAACGTAGCGGGTGTCCTCTGTAAAAATATGTCAAATGGCGTTATGCATGTGGTTAGAGGGGAGGGTGGTTCACTAACACTGTACATTTATATAAGAGAGTGTACAGGAGGGAGGGTGGTTCACTAACGGAGTACAGTTATGTAAGAGAATGCACAGGAGGGAGGGCGGTTTGCTAACAGAACATTTATGCATAACAGTGTACTTCAGTAACAAGAGTACACACGCCAGTGTGTTGTAACCTGAAGCCTGCTGAATTCAGTTGGAAAATGTAGCAGTGTTTAAACTTAAAGATAACTTCTGTTACTTTTTTGTTTAATGTCTCAAAATTATTGGTGTAAAAACAAAAAAGATATAAAATAATAGCTGTTAATTGTATCATATGTGCGTTTCAAAGTGAAAAACTGATGCCCGCCTGTATATAGTGGGAGGGGGAGGGGTGATGGTCCAATGCACAGACGATGTACATTGAGCGGGGGAGGGGGATAAAAGTAGTAATTTACGCCGGTGTTACACCAATGGGCCACACTGGTGTGTTACACTAATGGATTACACTGGTGTGTTACACTAATGGGTTACACTAGTGTGTTACCCTAATGGGTTACACACGTGTTTTACACTAATGGGCTACACTGGTGACACAGTCCATATAACTAATGAACGTGCTCAGACAACGTACAGTAATGGGCCACACTGATGTGTTACACTAATGCGTTATACTGGTGTGTTACACTTACTTTAATTGACACAATCCATATAACAATTGAGTGTGCCCAGACAATGTACTTGAACTCTAATTGACAAACAATCTAGATTGCTATGGTGTGTGCTTAGGCAGCGTGCTTGAATCTTTATTGGCAGTCCATATAACTAAGATGTGTGCCCAATCAGCATGTTTGAACCTTAAATGACAGACAGTCCAGATACCTAAGATGTGTGTCCAGTCAGCGTGATGGAACCTTATTTGACAGACAGTCCAGATAGCTAAGATAGCTGTCAGGACGGTCAAGTTGTATTCAATTTCGAAATATTTACTTTAAAAAAAAAAAAAACCCACCCTGCGCATACATACATATACGCACACACGTGCATACATACATACATACATACATACATAGATACATACATAGATACATACATACATACATACATGCATACATACACACGTACAAACATACATACATACATACATGCATACATACATACACACGTACATACATACATACATACATAGATACAACACAAATACATACATACATACATACGTACATACATACATACATACATACATACATACATACATACATACATACACACGTACATACATACATACATAGATACATACACACGTACATACATACATACATACATACACACGTACATACATACATACATAGATACATACACACGTACATACATACATACATGCATACATACATACACACGTACATACATACATACATAGATACATACATACATACATACATACATACATACATACATACATACACACGTACATACATACATACATAGATACATACATATGGTTGAGTTAAAGATCTTCCTTTTTATGGAAGCTTCGATAGCTCAGAGCGTATCGTGGTTAGTCTTGCAATTTGCGGGCGAATCGGTGCCACAGGTTCGAGTCCCAGCAACGGCATGGGACAATTTGTGAGGCCAGAAAGGATTTAATTATCCCCTGCGCCAGTGCGTTAATATCTATGTATGTAATAGTCAACCTCGATTTACACACAATATATAGATATTCATACATCAATACATACATACAGCCATACATACAATTTTAATCACGTTCGGATCATGGCTTCAAATTATAAGGGCAAGTCTCAACCCAAAACTATTGTTCTTAACATTGGTATAAACTCAAAAGATCAAAATCCAACCAGTACAATAAATCATTTGCGAAACATGAAAAGCTCGATTCGGAAACTTTTCCCTAGGTCAAAAATACTTTTTGTCGAGCTAAACTTTTCGGATAGACTTTAGGCTAGTCAAAAAACCTGCCTCAACCAAATAAATTTGGCTGCAAAAACAATGAGGGACATCAAACGTATACCTGCGCTTCACGCATGTGATTTTGAGGTTGGGCAGGACAACATTCATTGGACAGAATCAACTGCCAATAAACTTTATCGCAGTTGGATCAGGTACTTAAATTTAAACTAAGGCCGTGAAAGGGTAATGTCCACCCTGATTTAGGACTAGGAACTAACAGTGTTAACCTAACTGGTGACACTAACCTTCTAACATCCGCTGAAAAATCATTACTGGACAGGGGTTTGAATTTTGTTCCCACCCTCCAACCAAAAACAGGCTTAGAGGCTAAACTGGACAATGGTTTAATGGATACGGCAGTTTTTGACACAAAATGAAACTGGCCGACTATTTTCGGCGTTCAACTGGAGAAAAAATCCCATTCACGGAAAACTCCGGCTGGTTACCCCCAAACTCTAGTGTAGATCCTGAAATCATTAAAGCTCATAAAAGGATAGTGGAAAAAGTGGGTGATATGACAGTTTACACAAATCAGCAAAATCTTTCTGTCATGGAACGTCGTGCTCTCACCAAACTACGCAAAAACCGCAAAATTGTTATAAAACCTGCAGATAAAGGGTCAGCCACTGTCATTCTATCAAGGGAGAACTATATTCGGGAAGCCCATCGACAGCTTAATAATTCAAAGTACTACAAAAAATTAGACAAAGCTATTTGGCATGAAAATGTAAAAAAAAGTTGTTCAATGCAATTATTCAAATGTCTAAAAGATCAGGGACATATTAATAAAAAACAAGTAAAAATATTTAGAAGCCAGGTCCACAATCACAAACCCGGAAATTTTATCTACTTCCAAAAATCCACAAGCAGTCGATACATGGGACCGATATTAACACACCACCCGGTCGTCCAATCCATTTCAGGGACTGTGGTGGATCAGAATCGTACAATATTTCAGAATACATAGACTTTCACTTAAAACCCATTGCAAATAGAAATGAAAGTTTTGTGAAAAAACATGAAAGATCTTCTATCAAAATATATCAAAACACCAAAATCCCCAAAAGATTCATTCTTGGTTACCCTGGATATTTGACTCCATGTACACCAAACATAGGTATTGGATGCGGGCATTGATTCAGTTAAAGAGAGCATTTGATAAACTACCCAGATCCAAGACCAGATAACAACATTATTGAGCTGTTAGAATTAAGCCTAAAGGAAAATGATTTTGAGTTTGATGGAGAAATGTATCAGCAAGTGTGTGGTTGTGCTATGGGCAAACGTTTTAGTCCAAACTTTGCATCTATCTAGTCGCCGAATGGGAAGAGGCTGCTTTAAAGAAATCGAGTTAAAACACCTCTTTTGTAACCTCAGATATCTCGACGATATACTTATCATTTGGCCACATTCAGATACATACTTTTGGAACTTTTTTTGAGCTATTAAATCAACAGGATGACAATATCAAACTTAAGGCCACCATATCAGATATAAAATCAGTTGACTTTTTGGATGTAACAATTTATAAAGGTACACAGTTTGAAAACATCAGGTTACCTAGACTACAAAAGTGTTTTTCAAACCCAAGACACACACCAACTTCTCCACTGCAAGTCTTTTCACCCATGCCCACACCTTTAAAGGCATTGTTAAATCTCAGATTATTAGATTTCACAGAAATTCGAGTAACAAACAGAATTTCAAATGAGGCTTGTTCACTTTTATTTAGTGCTTTTAAAAACCTAGGGGATATTCAAAACGGGTTTTTAAGAAAAATTAAATCTGAAAACTGTTCATGAATTAGAAAATCCCTTTAGGGCAACTGAAGCCTATAAACCATAACAAACTTCAGCATAACCAATTGGCCTCAAATAAGCACTGGCTCCTCTACTACTTTGCCAAAACCAGGTGTAGACTTCACAACTTACTTAAAACGCAGTCGACTTTCAAAAAGTCAACAGACCAAAATTGAATATCAAATTCGGACAGACATGAACTGTGATTCGAAAAAATTTAGTATATCTAATCACCAGTAATTTATGTAAAAAACAGTACGTAGGACAACGCCAAAACCAACTGAGGAATTAAAGCAGTTTGTCACAAGTATGATATTCGGCATGAAGTTGACACCCCTCGTCGCCTTAATCACTTCAATCTACCGACCATTCGTTAGATGAAAATTTTGAAATACTTCCAATTGAAACACCCCTGATACTTGGTTCAAAAGACGAAAACAGACCTCCTTGAGACTTGAACGAGAGGCCTTCTGGATTCGTACATTACAGACAAAACAGCCATTGGAATCAACGTTGAATCTGGTAAAGCTGTAAAAAGAGATAAAATAATATTTCCACATCCATATTTTACAGTCGACGTAAGCGTTGATATTGGCTAAACTTTTAGAAGGAGGAGTTTTAACTCTGCAACCTGTTATGAAACAGCACGTCCGGTTATTGCATATGAAAAAATCCAAGG
>NW_024537144.1:0-6883 GCF_016097555.1 Gigantopelta aegis | reverse complement strand
ATTTTGTTTTGATAGTCTATGTATTATCTGTTTCTGACTTTAGTGTAGTCTTTCTTGCCGGTTTCACCTTATCTGCACGTGTCTTGCTTTACGTTTTATGTATTTACTATGTTTCAAATGTTTGTAGTAATAGTAGTCGCCTAAAATGTTATAATTATTTGTAATTAGGAGAGTGCTTCGTAAGCTGAATAAAGTGTGCCCAATCCTTTTCTTTGTGTATTATATACAATAAAATATGTTTCAAACTTGAGGGATTTCCTGACGTCGCCGTAGCACCAACCTTTCAACGAACCTTTTCCTCCAGGTAAGGGCTTAGTCGGACTTAAAATATTTTGGCTCCAATTCAAAGATTTATGTTTATTTTTTTGGTTTGTAAATAGTCCGACGCACTTTATTTTGGCAGCCCGTCTAAATTGCTCAAATCACCTTAAACTATTTTGGCCGAGCATTCAAAGACAGAATGTGTATTCTACTTGTGGATCTAGGTCTTGACCTCCTTCTAAATTTTATTCCAAGTTTCTGCCTACCTCAAACTTACTTACCCCCACCCCTTCTCCCTCTCTTGCCCCAGACTTAGTCACTGGCGAAGTCAGAGATTTAGTCCGTGATTAGCGTGCTCGAAAACAAAGGTTTATACGGGCACGTTAAAAGAGTTCAGGCTCGATGCAACAAGAAACTATTCCTATATATTGTCAAAGTGCAACAGTTACAACTATATTCAAATGAAATTGATATATTTAGCTCAGCATGTATGATTCAATTAATTGTTATATTGTCACCTGCCAGTTATGCCATAACTTAGTCTTTAGATAAGGAGAGGTTAGCAATCAAACCAATTAGTGTCAAACTAACTTACAGCAATCAAGGACAATATGGATTTTAATTGTTGCACCCAGTTTAACAGCTACGGACTACAAACCATGTCAGTTATGTGTCAACCAATAATATGTGTATCTTTGTCACGGGGATCCTATAATACCCGTAACTGAATGAAACACAATTATCCAAATATCTCTCCTAACTGTATATCTATTAGATCTCTCTGTAACGGGCAGTTATACCCGCGTGGCTCGTCTAGGTATGATCAGAGATAAGATCTTTTACCCTCTGCGGGAGGTCAACAGGTTCCACCACATTTAGTTCCTCAGTTGACTTATCTACCATTTTACTGATAACCTCATCCACTCCAATTTCATGGCTCACACACGTATCAGACAAATCACAAATATCCTCTGGGTCTCGTGTTACCCTTCTGGCCATAGCCCTAGTCTTTACACACGCAGGATATCTAATCTCATCAACCTCACTCTCTTCTATTGGTAAAGGGCTGTCTTTAATTAACAATTGGTCACATTTCGGCTGACAACATTGACTAGTCAAATCGTTACCCAACAAAACTCCTATGTTTTCAACAGGCAAGTCCTTCACAACACCCATAATGACTGGTCCCGTCAGAAACCTCGAACACAAGAAAACGTTATGTAACCGGACAACCATTTTTTCTCCAGTAACCGAGGTTAAGGCCAAACTACGTCCTGTATCTGAATTCTCAATACCAGCTAAACACTCTTGCGTTATCAGTGACTGACTACACCCGGTATGTCGATAGATTGATATTGCCTTAGGACTCAATTCTTGTTTCACATCACAAACCATACCAGTGGACACATACGGGTTTACTTTCTCTGCCATGGGACTAACCATTAACTCTCTCGCTAACGGAGCTGACCTCACTAAACCGACCACTTGCGCATTATCGCGTTTCCTTTTAAAACAGTCCCCGACAAGATGGTTATCCTTTTTACAGTAACTGCAATGTGGACGAAAAGTTCGTGCATTGGCTGATAATGCAGGCTTATCCTTACTTTGCCCACCAGGTGCATTCCTTGCCTGACTAGCTAACCAACTAGATGACTCTCCCCGATAGTTACTTTCCCGGGAAAAACCTGGCTGAAATTTCTTCTTATCACCCGGTTGTATAGAGCTACCCTGTACTGCCTGAGCTTTGTGTATTAACACGTAGTCATCTGCCACTATGCCTGCCTCCTCTATCTTTTTGACATCACGATCCTCTAAATGAATACGTAAGCTAACTGGTAATCCATTCTTAATGTCCTGTAAGATCAACAACTCCCGTAACTCGGTATATGACTCTACGTGATGAGACACCACCCATTTATCAAACATCCCTGCCTTCTTAGCCACAAACTCACTATAAGACTGACCCTGCGTTTTTCTCAACTCGCTATACCGTAAACGATAATCCTCAGGTCGTAATTCATAAGCCCTCAACACTGCAGCCTTAACTAGGTCGTACTGACTTGCTCGCTCATCACTCATTGAATTATAAGCTACACTAGCCTTCCCCTTAAACTTAGACACGGCTAACAATGTCCACTTAGACTCCGGCCAATTTAGCTGCTGAGCGGCCCGTTCAAAAAGTTGAAAGAACATATCTACCTCCTGATCGTCAAATACAGGCACTGATCTATAAGCCTCAGACATGTTAAAACCATTTCCTGCCTCACGTCTAACTTCTTCAGTATTCAACTTTAACTCATGTTCCACTTTTAATTTTTCTAACTGGAATTCTCTATCCCTCTCCTCTGTCTCTGTCTCTGTCTCTCTCTCTCTCTCTCTCTCTCTCTCTCTCTCTCTCTCTCTCTCTCTCTCTCTCTCTCTCTCTCTCTCTCTCTCTCTCTCTCCTTCTCTTTCTCTCTATCTATCTCTAGTCTATCTCTCTCTCACTCTCTCTCTTCTCTCTCTCTCTCTCTCTCTCTCTCTCTCTCTCTCTCTCTCTCTCTCTATCGCTCTCTCTCTTCTCTATCCTATCTCTATCTTCTCTCTCCCTCTATCTTCTCTCTCTCTCTTCTCTTTCTCTCTTTCTCTCTCTATCTTCTTTCTCTCTCTCTCTCTCTCTTCTCTCTCTCTCTCTCTCTCTCTCTCTCTCTCTCTCTCTCTCTCTCTCTATCTATCTAATGCACGTTCTTCTCTTTCGTACTCAAGCTTTTTAAAAGCTAATTGTTGTTCCACACTTAACTCATTTATCTCTATCTCTGGAACAATCTCACTGTCTTCCATAACAGGCCTATCACCAAAAACTTCCTGGATAATAATTGTCTTTATATCACCTAAGGTTTTAGCTGATGTTAAATCAATTTCTCGCTCACCCGCGATTTCAACTAAATCGACCTTACGTGCTCGCTTAATCTCCACTACACTGAGCGTAGGCCTATCCAGCAAATTCTTATCCATGTTTAGATATGACGCACTTATTATTAATTAATTTTCTAGTGAACAACGTTGCTACTTCTAGTTAATTTGTAAAAATTATTTATAAAGCCCCCATTTACAAACAATACCTTTTTAAATATTCATGTCCCGTTTCAGATCCCGGACGTGCCCCCAATTTTCACTCCTGTCACGGGGATCCTATAATACCCGTAACTGAATGAAACACGATTATCCAAATATCTCTCCTAACTGTATATCTATTAGATCTCTCTGTAACGGGCAGTTATACCCGCGTGGCTCGTCTAGGTATGATCAGAGATAAGATCTTATATAAAGTATATGTAATATAGCACGTTTAGTTCACTAGAAAACACAACAAAAACACAATACACTTTGGAATCTGTATTACTACTACGCTGACAAATGTACTGCCGCAGTAGTTAATTAACAACAACAAATAATAACAACCCAGAACTGATCACTTAATTAGTTAATCTCTAGGTGTCTAGTTTACACAATATTGTAATCACTTCACAGTGACACAACACCCACACGTGTGATAATTGGGAAACGCTTCCAGGGGAACTTAATTAATAAAGGAATTACAACTCTATTCCTAACTGGTTAATTTTTAATTAACCCTTACTACTCATTCAGTAACCTTGTAATACAGAATTAATACTGGTACCTATCACAATAAAGACAATAACCTACAGTTTACCTAGGTCATCTAGGATGACTGGTTAAGCTTTATATATATATATATTAGAACAGTGAGCCTACAGTTTACTGCGTCAGATTACCGGCAGCACCGTCTACATAATATTGGAATAATACAGTATTAAAATATTTAAAGTCACATCAATCACATCAAGGTTATACAACAGAGCAGAAATAATATTTACCAAGTCCAAACGGACGCGCTCCCTGGAAATCTTCCAATATGTTTCTCCCCCATATCTCTAAAACCCTAGCTATTTATTATAAAATCCCAGTATCGCCTGGGGGTACATCGCGGCACCGAATACCTACAAGTGATATTTCCACAGCGACCAAGAAGACAATTTTCCTTAGATGGCCAGACTTGCTGACGCCTAGTCGCCAAAATCACGGTCGTAAAAACCGCACTCGCGGAGGTATTACGTAACTACTGGCCACATGGCCTCCGCACCTGGGCTGGGTGTGTATTAGAGGGTACAGCTCGACCACTGTCGCGCAGAGGTATTACGTAACAAAGTGCCCACCTGGGCTTAAGTGCATATTGGAACTGCACACGGCCCTCTAAAACAATTAATATCGTCACAGGCGAAAACAAAATTAAGAGCATGTTGCGTCACAATCTTATAAATATTAGTTTTTCTATACATGAAAGAGAGACCCAAGGAGAGCAGCTCTGCTGTTTGTACCCTTGAGGTTCTCAGTCGCAATGTCAACTCTATCGGGCAACCTACAAGTCAACTCTATCGGGCAACCTACAAGTCAACTTGTGACTTCTGTTATTCATTTAATATTCTGATAAAACAATACGAATGAAAACCTACACTTTGTTAATATTAAAACTGTAGGCTTGCGTCTAGAACAGACTATCTATCTACTTCGTATTTGATGGGTACTGAAACAGCTTGACTGTGTCTGTCTGTCTGTCTGCATACACGCATGGCCCACCAAAACAACAACAACAACCCTAATGAATATGGAATTGTACAAAAACGCATGAGATCTGTAACTTTGACATTTCACACCCATTATTATATGGATATTTTCCACATTCAGTGAAAAGTTTAGGATCATGGGTCAATTATTGTTAAAATAGCAACATATTTAAAATTGTACGTTAAAGGATACGACGCCAGACAGAAGGCCAATACATAAACATTTTCACTGAATGTGACATATCAAAGTTACACTCACTATTCCTTTAAAAAAAAAAAAATCCATATTTAGTAGGATTATCGTTGTTTTTACAGTGCGGGTTGAAATGCCTGTTGTCACTGAGAACTAATTAAAACGGAAATATGAAGGACAAATTCCAGTAATGATTCCTTCAATAGGAATCGAACCTATGACCCTTTGCATGCCTGGCTGATACAAATCGTGATCTAAATCTTACTCTGCCTGATCTATAGAACTATCTTATTAATGTGAGCTGAGCGGTAGGTGCTGGGAATGCGGGGTTAATAGTTGTATAAAGTCCAACAGGCCTCGATGGAGAATAATTGAAGAAAGCTTTTAGTAATACCACACGTTGCCATTCGAAATGACAGCTTTTCAATAAAGTCAGGTCGTCGCTTTCTGGCAAATTTAGCTATTAGGTTTATCACAGAAATAATTATTTACATTCTTAATTGCTTCTTTCAGTGAAACGTTGACGAAAAGTATGGATCGTTACAAAAGTAAATGTAAATATATACATGTAATAAATAAATAAATAAATACGAGTAAATACACAAATAAATAAATAAATCTTATTTATAAATAATTAAATAAATAGATAAATACATGCTAAATATAACGTATCTAAAATATCAACAAATAAATAAATCCATGTTCAAATAACTTATTATATAAACATTTTTTAAAGTAAGCAAATAATACATACACACGCACGAACGCACACACACAAACATACACACACACACACACACACACACACACACACATACACACTCAAAACAATACACACTCGTACTAACGCACATACAATATACAACTGTTTATTTTTGTTGTAACAGCGTGCTTAATTCTGAGAAATGTGAAGATATATAATGGTTAAAGATGATGGATTTGTAAATTATTACAAACTTGGTCTAAATAAAATCTAGTAATGAGAAACTATCAGCTATACTAAGAATAAAAAATGAGGTTGTGTATCTGTAACAGCTAAAACGTTATAGTAGGTAGCTTGCAACTTTACGAAATGCCGAAGCTCGCCAGTAACCATCCAGTTGGTGCAATTTTACTTCCATTACAGACTGCTCACGTTTTAGAAGCCCTACCACCTCCAAAAATTTCGGATGACTCTTCTGGACAATTTTGTTTATTTTATGATGCCATCCTTGCAAGTGGTTATTGGTACGGTGACTATCATTGCCAAAATGGTTCCACATTTCTGGTGACCATAGTCCTTCTATCCACGTGTTCGTAACATAGTCCATCAGTTGTGTCACCTGTGCACTTGGGGACTGTCGGCAATTGTGTCAGCCCAAACGTCCTCAATTTTATCCAGTGGAACCATCGGAAGGGCTGAAGGTCTTACTACTTTTTGTATTTCATCGTTCTCAGAATATTCTGTTGCCAGGCCTACCTTTTGTGTACGGCGCCAAATGCACTGAGTGTAGTGGAAGAAACAGCCTCTCAGTTGTGTAGTGAGAAATACAGTTTGAACAGCGTTATGGGCCGATCTTTCGAAATCCATCTGAAAGGTCCTCAGATTTAAATGGAAACCCAGATCATGGCAAGCCTCTTGAAGGTATTGAAGTGTCTGTACATATGTGTCTTCTGTGCGGTTTGGGAGCAGTGAATACACAAGAGGAAACATATGACCTTGGGACTCGGCATGTATGGTGTACAACTGATCGAACAGTTTGGGTGCTGAAGAAAATGTTTCCATCTGATAATACAACATCAAGCGTCACACAACACCTTCCAG
>NW_024537143.1:0-5472 GCF_016097555.1 Gigantopelta aegis | reverse complement strand
GCTACCAGTTTCTAGTGAAAATAGCACCAAAAGATGTTATTGCCACAGTAAAAAGTGTTATTTTGTCTGTAATGACATATTTATTAAAATGGTGACATTATTTTGTTATGCAGTCTATTTCTGTGAATTACATGGTTAATTTCTGGTACATGTTTTCTGAGAATAATGGTAAAATTATTAAAGTTATATATGGTAGTAAATAGAAAATGTTACGGGGTTTTTCTCAGATATGAAATTTAATATGATATCACAATTGTCATTTATGATTGCAGACTTTACTCAATGAAATATAAATCCTTTTTGACAAAAACATGAAATTACCTTCTTACATATATATATATGTATATTATCCTGCTGAATTTTTTTTTTAAATTATAAATGTAATTAAAAGTAAATGTTTTTATAATAATCATATTGACAGATAATTATGATCTTAAACCAGAGCTGTGGCATCTTGATAGAGTGCACACTGAGTTGATGTGTTCTCCAAGTTCTGTGGTAGAACTTATATAATATGTTTATTTTTCCTACACAAAAAATCTTGGGGGTTTTGGACATTATGCTCACATGCAAATTTAATACCTGTTTATTAGAATCAACAAAATTAATTTTGATTGCTGCAAATTTATTTTGCAGGGTGTTATAGCTGAGATGTTGTGTTTTGCAGAAGTTCCTCATTTCCGTATCGGAGGATCTATTCATCTTATTGTAAATAACCAGCTTGGTTTTACCACCGAGTCTCACTATGGCAGGTACATTATACATAAATTACTCAATAGTTATATTATATTGATAAGTGATGCACTGTTTTGTGTGCGTATATATAAAACACCTCTTATTGTCAATCAGAAAGATTAATAGTCTGTGTCAGGTGACTTAGAAGCAAGGGATTGTATTTTCCTCACTGTTGGAGGTGGGGGAGTGAGTGATCCGCAAGACTCAATGGGTAGGTGTAAACCACTTACACTGACCAGTGATCCATAACTGGTTCAATAAAGGCCATGGTTTGTGCTATCCTGCCTGTGGGAAGCGCAAATAAAAGATCCCTTGCTGCTAAATCGGAAAGACAGCGGGTTTCCTCTCAAAATCTGTGTGGTCCTTAACCATATGTCTGACGCCATATAACCGTAAATAAAATGTGTTGAGTGCGTCATTAAATAAAACATTTCTTTCTTTCTTTTTTATAATTATGTTACTTGTGTAGGCAAGTCTTTAATTATTAAATTAATGTGTTAAACCTTTGTGTTTAAATTTGTTCAAAACAGTAAATGTGTATTTATAGGTCTTCTCGGTACTGTTCTGATGTGGCCAAAATGAACTCGTACCCTGTGATTCATGTCAATGCAGATTATCCAGAGGTAAACAACTTTAACTGCAGATATGTGAATTATTAACATTATTCATATACTTGTGTGAAACATTTCTCTCAGTTTGAATACTTTGTTAGTCAACTATATGCCGAGTTAGTTGTAGCGGTCAGGATGCATGACCAATTTTTCAACAATATTTCAAATGACATTCATGGCAAAGAATTAGTATTTGTATTTTTAGTGCAGATTAATAATCTAAAATCGCAACCATTATTATATCCACATTTTTACAGGATCTTCTGACAATGTTTATATCTGAACTACTGTTTATTCTGAAGGCTTGAATATTTTATAATTTTCAAAAGTAATGTAATGTTTTCACATAACTGGATAAACACATATCCATACGTGTGATCATAATTATTATACCGGGTAGTGCTATTTTAATAAGTCTTTTTAACATATTTGTAGAACTTTAATATTATTTTAAAGTGTTTGGTTTTTTGTTTATGGGGAATAATTGGATTGTAATTTTTTTAAATTATATTATTTACTAGGAGGTGGTGAAAGCTTCAACTTTGGCAGTAAAATATCAGCGAAAGTTCCGGAAGGACGTCTTCATAGACCTAGTGTGTTTTCGGAAGTGGGGCCACAATGAACTGGATGAACCATCCTTCACCCAGCCACTCATGTACCGAGCGATCAAATCTAGAAGAAGCATACCTGACATATACGCAGATAACATTGTTGTAAGTGCTGTTTGATGTAACCACAAATATGATTTAACCTGTTTGTTATTATTCAAAGATTTTTTTATATTTATTTTTTAGATGTTGTGTTTTTGTGCATTTTTATGGTTTCATACCATAATTCACTTAGCAGCATTTTAGTTACATATTTATTTACCAATTCAGAATATATTGTATAAAAATGTTATAGTATTAAAAACAAATTTATTTTCAAGCTATAAATATTTTGTATTTAATGTGAACAAAAATCAATATAGATTAATAGCAAAAATGTTTAGCTATCTACTTTCTTTTATATACTCATTACCAAGTGACATCATATATGCACAACTTTTATTATTGGATAATGACAGTAACAAATAACAT
Source organism: Gigantopelta aegis (assembly GCF_016097555.1). Taxonomy (NCBI): domain Eukaryota; kingdom Metazoa; phylum Mollusca; class Gastropoda; order Neomphalida; family Peltospiridae; genus Gigantopelta; species Gigantopelta aegis. The sequence continues at coordinate 3,047 of NW_024537143.1, read as the reverse complement.
TACAAAACTTAAATATTTTAATACTTGAAATCATTCATCCATTCATCCCATCCATCCATCCATCCATCCATTCTTCCATTCATCCATCCACCCACCCACTATTACAAGCCCAGTGACTCTCAACTCTCACTAACGGTGATGTATGTATGTTTTTGTTGTTTGGATAGTCAGATGGCCTTTGTTCCAAGTCGGATCTTGATCAGGTAGTACAGGATTGGAGTACAACTTTGTCAAACGATCTACAAAAGGTTGACACTTACGTTCCACAGGTATGTATATAGCTCATTAGTAGTGTTTGGTCATAGGATAATTCACCCTTGGTAGACTAGAGATTTTCACTGACATTATCTGAAGCAAGAGTGGAAATAACAGTGTTGGAGACTCAATAGTCATAGTTTAAAATGTGATTAGGAGTCCCTTTTGTTTATATTTTATTTTCTGGTGAATTACTTGAAATAATGTAGACAGTTAATATACATTATGTCATAATTTTCTAAACTAAAAGAAAATGATATTGTATTATTTTTATCCTCAGAAATTGTGTTTAGTGTTCCTTGGTCAGAAGCCCTTATGAACATTATGATTTTCTGTAAAAGAGTAGGATATTGTAAACAGGGCATTTTATTGGGAGATAAAAGTTAGACATTCAGATAAGCAGAACCATAAAATTATATTATCACCAAAAATACAGACTATAATCTAGCAGATAAGATTTGAAGAAGAAACCAGAGTACACTAACATGACTGTAACATTATAATTGCATTATAACATTCTTTATTTATCGTCCAATAGGCAAGGCATCTTCATAAACAGTGGAGTGGTCTGGTCCAGGCCTCGGATCACATCACTCGCTGGGACACTGGTGTGCCTGTCGATGTGCTCAAGTTTGTAGGAGCCAAGTCAGTGGAGAAACCTGAAGACTGGGTATTGTTTTCATTGTTAGGCCAGTCATGACACAGTGTTCATTTCATTTCAACTTGTCTTCGTGCTTATATCCAATTAAAGTTCAAGCATGCTGTCCTGAGCACACACCTCAGCTATCTGTCCAGGACAGTGGGTTAGTTGTTAGTGGTTAGTGAGAGAAAAGATGGTGTAATGGTCTTACACCTACCCATTGAAACTCACTCTGGGTAGGAACTGGTACCGGGCTGCGAACCCAGTACCTACCAGCGTTATGTCCGATAGCTTAATTACGATACCTCCGAGGCCAGTTACAGCGTTGTTTGTTGTAATCTGACTGACTTGTACAAATTACCCAGTCTTGGATGGAACTATCTGGTGCAGTAAGAGGTTGTGCAATGAACAGTTCTCTGATGGAAGCATGCCAAAAATTATTCACCACACACACACACAAATAACTGAGTTTTTGTTTCACCTGACACGACAAAGATACAGATGTTACTTTTCCAATAACAGCAGTATTAATTTTTAGCATTTTGTTCTTCTATAAGTCCCAGATCACGTAACTTTAAGTCATAGTTGTACCTGTGAATGTTCATCTCAGTGTATGTTTTAAAAATGATAACTTTAAATTATTAGGTGTTTTTTTTAAATTATTATTATTATTATTACTTTTTTAAATGCAAGTAGATTAATCAAAGATGGCATAATCATGAATTTGTGATTAGATGTAAAGACTGAAATGAATACATATTTCAGGTCATTACAGCATGAATAATACATTTTCAGTCATAATAAATGTATGAGGACATAACACTTTGAATATTTTGTGGTAAGGTGCATATAAAAAATTACTTACTTCTAAATGAAAAAAAATAATTTATGTGGTGGTTATGTATTTTCTTCTGTCACATTTTGAACTATATGTCATAATTGGAATATATTTGATCTGTTACAGAATCATTTCTTTCTTTTCAGAAAGTCCATCCTACTATTGAGAAAACCCACATAGAAAGACGTCAACACAGGCTTACACAGGGTACAGATATTGACTGGTCCACTGCAGAGGCACTGGCGATTGGGTCACTGCTTTATCAAGGTAATGTGTTAGTTTTATCAATTAAAGGTCAAAGTAATGCATTCATTTCATTCTAAATTAATATTTTTGAAAATGAAATATTGTTTTAATTACTGCTAAAATCAAAATATTTCTCAACAGACCATAGGATTTCAAATTTTATGGGAAACAGCTTTTCGGTTCCGTGCCTTGTGATCATGGAAACCCATTGGAAACTGTTTTTAGGTTCCGTGAAAACAAGTCATGGGAACCCATTTTTAATACCATTGATTTAAATTATCTCAAAATCTGTGCAAAGAGACACCTTTACAAACTCAATATAAAATGGATTTTTGACACGATCTCTCATTATTTGCATGCTGTTGTGATTTTGACAGCTAAATACAAATAATAGTTTATGTCTACGTCATTTTCTCCCATAATGAAACCACAGGAAACAGTGGAGTCTATTTGATTGCCACCTTCAGTTCTCAAGCACATGCATGACGTCGACTTTTGTCGAATTCAGTGATTGTAGTCAGAATGGTAAATATTTTCTAAAAAAAATTATATTTGAATTTAAATACTATTTTTTGACCCCTATATTTAAGAGATACACTGTAATTTTGGTTTCAGAAGTGTAACACGTTTGATTGAGCACGTTTGAACATTGATTTGGGTTTACCTGAACCGGAACACTGAGAAGTTTGATTAACACAACAATCTGTGTCGTGTCTTGTGATTTTGTCAAACACCCTCTCCATTAATGTGATAGCAAAAACATAATTAATTTTCTTTTATCTATATATTGTTTTCATTGAATAGTCATACTCAATATAATAATTGTGGGGAAAAAAAATTCGGTTCCATGATTTTACCAACATGCTACTGGAAACGATCGTTACCGTGAAATCTAAAGGCCTGCTCAGGCCATGAAAAAATTATTTAAATTTATTCTAACTAAATCCATGACATGATAGAAAATGTTATTTAAGGTAATCATGAAGATCTTCAACATGTGAAACTAAACCAACCATTTTTACATATAATTGATTATTTTTATTTTCTATAGACATTACCTGTCCTCAA
>NW_024537142.1:0-6687 GCF_016097555.1 Gigantopelta aegis | reverse complement strand
ATTCTACCCGAGAGTGTCAAAGCGACCACAATGGTTATTCCATGTAGTAGGGTGCTGTGCTGCATAATATTCGAATGGAGGTCAATTTTGTATGGTTTGGGGTTCCTCTCTAAAACTATATGTCAAAATTACCAAATATTTGACATCCAATATCTGATGATTAATCAATCAATGTGCTTTAGTGGTGTCGTTAAATAAAGAAAACTTTAACTTTTCAAATGGATTTTCTGAACTCATCAGAAACTTTCACTGTTTTGGCGGCCATTTAAAATTTTGAGCAATATGGTGGCCATCTTGGATTCTAAAAATTATTCGTTCAAATTGCTAATCCTTGACTTGATATAAATCGACACAAAAATTATATGTTACTTTTTGTGCTGACACCCCCCCCCCCCCACCACCACCCCTCCAAAAAAAAAAAAAAAAAAAATAAATAAATAATACTAATAATAATAATTTTGCCTGGTTTTGGTGTCTTTCGTAACCTTTATATCTCAACTGAGTGTAAAACTTGTAGCGAGACTAACGGATGGAGATTAACGGCAAGAGTTACAGTAACGGGCAAGTAACCTTTGAATCATGCCCCCGGACCACCTCCCTCCCAAAATAAAATAAATTAACACGCGCCTTCCGCGCTCGTTCAATTTTTTTTTTTAAATCACTGAAACTATTTTACATGAGTCTTTATAATTATGATCCTTATTTGTAATTTTGTTGAAACTAAAATTACCTGTATTTTTCTTTATTTTTGAACCATAGGTTGCCATTTAGGATGCCATGGGCTGGCATGCATTAATCTCAGCTGAAGATTCACAAATAACTGTGTTCTTCAACTTAATGACTATGATTGCGTCTTCTAAAATACTACTTATAAGCCTACGGCAACTATCCACATACTGATTGAATATACCTAAGTGGGAAACTAATTCAGAATACAAATTCTTTTTCGAAATAGATTCTATTTCATAGACGAAGACTAATTACATTTAAAGCTGAAACAAATTTCGAATATACAATCAGCAAGGTGTGAGAAAAAAAAATGTGGTCCTCACCCACTGGGTATTGAACCCTGTGGCCACCGCCACTGCTAACCACTGCACTACTGAGGACCAAGTGTAAATGTTCTAAAATACTGCTTATATAGTTCTGTCATTCTTCGATTTGGGGTTAAACAAACTGCAATAAAATCAAGTTTAAATTTCATATATGTTGTTCATGTTCCTAAATAACATACTAAAAGTATAGTAAGAGTAAAAGAAACAAAACTGTTTGAATGTCATTAATTAAAATTGCAGACGTCAGAAATACAACTCATTTGATTATGGCACCGTAGCAACGTCACGTCATCAGCAATGAATGGAAGTGACGTAGTATGGACTGGTAGTCTGTAGGTAGAGTCCATATGACAAGGATTTCATTCTACCCGAGAGAGTCGAAGCGACCACAATGGTTATTCCATGTAGTAGGGTTATGTGCTGCATAATATTCGAATGGAGGTCAATTTTGTATAGTTTTCGGGTTCACATTTGAAGAGAAACAAACCCAAGATAGGCTACATAGGTTCATTCCTTTACTGGGTCATGAGCTTACACAAGAAATCCCGTTCAGTAGCGATATTGTTCCATCAGTCATCACATAGGGGCCGTTCAAATACTACCTAACACTATTTCCTTCAAAATTAGACACCCTGCCAAACCACCCCTGTAACGCTAGACTATACGCCCCCCTCCCCCTTCCCCCCCCCAAAAAAAAAAAAAAAAAAATCAATTATAATAATAATAAAATAAGAACAAATAAATATGTGACGTAACGCTTGAAGAGACAACACACACGTCTCATTCACAAACAAGTCATACTATGTGTGTAGGCCCAATATAATTTGAAAGTACTCTTTTACCATTTGGGAAAGCATAGATACGCAGTTCAACTCTTATTTGTAATCCTTATTCTGTGTATACGTATTGCTATAACTACCTACGTTAAACATTGTCGCCGTGACAGGCGAAATTATAATAGTAATTAGCATATTCGGGTGTCGATATGCCTTCTGTACTCCGCCTCAAAACGTGCACCGGCCCCTTCTCTTGAATTATTGAAAAATCGCTTTGGTTGGACAGAGCTGATCTAAATTATACCGGGTATTAATAAATAAATATCATCAGTAGTATTAGGGCCTGTATGGGGTCATGACCTACTTTCCGTGACCTTGACCTACTTTCCTGTGACCTTGATGACGTCACGGTCTTGTCACGTGACCCGGCCCCAACCTATTTAGACCGGTCCCGACCTACTTAGACTAGTCCTGACCTTCTTAGCCCGGCCCCGATCCGTCCTATTTAGCAACGCTTGTGGTATCCTGTCTGTAGGAAGTGTAGGATCCGTTGCTACTAATGGGAAAGTGTAACGGGTTTCCTTTCTAAAACTGTCAAAATTATTATTGACATCCAATAGCCGATGGTTAATAAATCAAGGTGCTCCAGTGGTGTCGTTAAACAAAACCACTTCTAAGGACTGAGTCCGAAACCGTGGTATGTGCTATCCTGTCTATGGGAGGGTGCATATAAAAGATCCCATGCTACTAATGGAAAAATGCAGTGGATTCCTCTCTAAAAGTATATGTCAAAATCACCAAATATTTGACATCCAATATCTCATGATTAATCAATCAATGTGCTTTAGTGGTGTCGTTAAATAAAGAAAATTTAACTTTTCAAATGGAATTTCTGAACTCATCAGAAACTTTCACTGTTTTGGCGGCCATTTAAAATTTTGATCAATATGATGGCCATCTTGGATTCTAAAAATTATTCGTTCAAATTGGCCATCCTTAACTTGATATAAATCGACACAAAAATTATGTTATTTTTTGTGCTGTCCACCCCTATTCCCCCTCCCCCCCCCCCCCCAAAAAAAAAAAGAAGAGTAAAACACTGAGGACCTGGGATCATATTTAGGGTCGAGCACACTAACCACTATACCACCGAGGACTACAATTACGTCTTTTAAAATACTATTTATATAGCAAGTGTCTACATATTGATTGTTTCGTCCGATCACTTGTACAGAATATACCTAAGTGGAAATACAAATTCTTGTTAGAAGTAGACCTTATTTTATCGATGAAGACTAATTATATTTACAGCTGAGACAAACTTCGATTAAGTAACCATAAAGAGTAAAAAAAAGAGAAAAAAAAACCTTAAAAAAAAAAGATCCTCCCCGGCGGGGAATTGAACCCCGGTCTCCCGCGTGACAGGCGGGGATATTTTTATTTTTTTTTTTTAAATCTTTTTATTCAGAACATCAACATATTAATATAGCACACATGCATGTATAACAATATAAAAAAAAACAAAAAAAAAACCCCACACACACAGACACACACACTCTCTTGACTCACATTCATACACATGTGTAATGCCAAACTATAGCAATATTCATAACATAATAAATACTTTTTGCACATCTTAAAAACAAATTGTCCTTTAGTATGACAGCTATTAAACACCCTCCCCCCCCCCCCCCCACACACACACACAAAAAAAAAAGAAAATCTTTAAATATTATTATATGAAATATATACACACACCTTCTGTTTTAAAACTGACATTGCCATCCATCTATACAAGTGAAAAATAAAATAAAAATTCAAAAACATTTTTATGCAGAAAAAGGAACACTAACGCGTATTTACTTTTAAATAATTACAAAAACTATATTTAATTAATCAATCCCATTCAATCTATTAACATTTAAAGACAAAAATCTAAATGATAATTAAGTGTATTGTAACATAAAGTCATTAAATAGCACATGTTAACATTTATAAATTTAATCACTTTCTTACACTCATTCTTCATTCGTTCACTCTCTTCCACACCTTTTGCACGGATAGCTTGTCTCTTTTGTTTTCTGGTTAGCACAACGCGACGAATCGAGTCATTTGCTGGGCGTTTAATCAACTGTGACCGACGCCGCAACTTTCGCAGTTGAAAGTTGTCAGTTTCAGTTGTCATGGTGCTCGCGTCCTTGTCACATATTTCAGCTGCTTTCACTCCCTTCGAATGTACATCCAATTCCTCCACATTACAGTTTGCGTGCTGGTTGTCCGTTCTCAAACTTGGTGTTGCATGTTTGTGAGCATTTCTCCTCTCAGCTTGGTTATCCCTCATTGTCTTCCTTATTTCCACTTGATCATGGCTTGCCCGAGTTTCTTCATGCATTACACCTTCACTAAAACTGTCACTGTCACTGTCGTCCTCATGCTCGCTGTTGTTGTCATTCACACTGCATACACAGGCATCCTCCGTATTCCCACATTTGTCACACAGAAAGGTTTTCTTACAATTTCTGGCAAAATGTCCCTTCTCTTTGCATAAATGACAAGTGATATTCGGGCAATCCCGAATCACGTGGCTATCAGACATACAGTTATGGCACACCTTTATTTGACTGTCATGTAAAACACGAAAAAACGCCACACCTTCGACAGTGTTAAATTTCATCGAATAAGGTAAACTCTTTACGTCAGGTGGAAATTTAACACGTACGTACCTTGTTCCATCCGCAATGCGAGTACCCTTGTAGAACCTCCTGTAAATAGGTGTTATTAACTCAATGTTCATCGATTTCAATCTTTCCTCTATCTCTTCATCCGAAATATATGCTGGCAAGTGCAAAAAGGAAACAACAACACTGTCCGAATGTAATAATCTCGCCTTCATTTTCATGCCATTCAGTTCCAAGGAATCATTATCCGAAATAATCCTCGCCTGCACAACATCATCCACAGTCACTTCATACCTGTCAGGTCCCTTCGGTACACACGCATGGATCACATCACCAACCTGTTCACTAAGACATTTTATCAAGTCACCAGCCGCCATCTTTCTATTGTCACCAACATCAACTACGACCGTGCACTCCTTCTTGTAAATCACTTTCTTCACTTCCTCAATCTCCATATCTCCACTCACATTCATCTTCTCAGGTTTAAAAAAAAATCCCAAATCAAACACCTAATTAATAAAAAAAAAAAACTTTTCAAAACTCACTTGTACAGAATATACCTAAGTGGAAATACAAATTCTTGTTAGAAGTAGACCTTATTTTATCGATGAAGACTAATTATATTTACAGCTGATACAAACTTCGATTAAGTAACCATAAAGAGAGAAAAAAAAAAAAAAAAAACCTAAAAAAAAAAAATGATCCTCCCCGGCGGGGAATTGAACCCCGGTCTCCCGCGTGACAGGCGGGGATACTTTTTTTTTTATCTTTTTATTTACAACATAAATAATATTATGCGCTATTTTGAAATCCAAATCAATGAATTCAGGAGATTTATCACAATAATGAATGGACTTCCAAATTGGCTTCCATGATACATTAAAACTTAAATCCTTCCATTTTTCTAAACATGTAGGTAATTTGAAATTTTGAGCAATTAAAAAAGAATATATTAATTTAACAGTGAATTTACTTGAATTTATTATTTCATTATTGTAAATCAAAAATAAATCTTTTACTAAAGAAACATTTTTATTCTCACTATTAATAACTGTTTTTCATTCACCTGGAAGTGAGTTTAAGATAACATTATAAGCAGAAGAAATATTTGCTTTAGTTACATCAGGACATTTTTCCTGAATAATTTCTACAACAGCAGAAACAGGGAAAAAACCTGGTATAACTTCATAAACAATATCAGCCACAGTGACTATATCACTTTCAATAAAAGAACTAAATAGTAACAATTTATCTTTATACTTAATATAAGGATTATCAAAAAGTGGCTGAGATAATATTTCACCTAAATCCATAGCAAAATGACGTTCACCTTTAGTGACCGAGTCCCATGCTGACAACACCTTAGCATAAAAAGGATTAATAGCTACTAGAGAATATTCATTAAAAACTATATTGAATATGTTATAAGATAAATTCATATTCATATATTTTTTAAGAAATTCAGACATTGTATGTTTCCAAACCGCTTTAAAATCATGATCAAAATATTTTTCAGCATCTTAACACGAAAAGCAACCTTTTTAAATGAAACATCTTGTATATTTAATCCACCCAAAATTGTATTCCCAATAATTGTAGAATATTTTATTAATGGTATTTTACCATTCCACATAAAGTTACAAAACAAAGTCTGAATTTCTTTTTCTACCCATTTAGGAACATGAATAGTACTTATCATATACCACAATCTAGAAGATAAAATAGAATTCCACACCATAGCTTTTCCATTTAAAGTAAGCTTTCTTTTACCCCAAAGACTAATTAAAGCATTTAATTTATCTATTTTATTTTTCCAATTCAATCTTTCACATAATTTCTTGTTTGGGCCTAAATATATACCAAGAATTTTAACACAATCTTTATTAATAGACACAGGAATATTAAAAGATAAATCCTTAGACGTAGCCTTGCCAATACAGAGTACTTCTGACTTATCAATATTGACCTTTCCACCAGTAGCAAGACAAAAAATATTAACAGTGTTAAAAACAGCCTCAACAGATGAGTCTCTCTAACTGTAATAGTAGTATCATCAGCATGCTGAAATAATAAAGAATTAAATTCATTTGCTATTCTAATTCCATCATTACTATGTCTATTCTTAATTAAACTATTTAAAGGTTCTGCTATAATAACGTAAAAGCATCATAGAAATTT
>NW_024537141.1:0-6163 GCF_016097555.1 Gigantopelta aegis | reverse complement strand
GTTCCGCACAAAATTCAAGAACTCTTTTTGCAGGTGCCTCATACATGTTTCAAGCACAAGGCTACTTGACACAGTGATACTAGATGCAATAAAATTTCATAAATTTTTTGCCCAGATAAAAGTTCTGGGTTTTTTTACAACCAACACACTCACATTCATCATCAACCACAGGACTTGTGTTCACTTCTCTATCAAAAGTTCGGAGCACCTCGAACTTTAACCCAGCTGGAATTTATTTGGTTTAGTACTACCTCTATACATATATATATATATATATATATATATATATATATATATATATATATATATATATATATATATATATATATATATATAATATATATATATATATATATATATATATATATATGCATGTATGTATATGTCGATATTCTTAAAGTAGTAATAATAACAACGTTTATCAGTGTGTTATTTTTTAAACTTAATGCAATAAACAAAATACTTGCGAAAAAGAAGTATTTTAGCAGACTTATTTTATCAGATGAATTATATTGAAATATTTGTTAATGTATCTGTTTTTGCAATGTTTTACAATGTATACGTTTGATGTGTTATTTACCTTGTACTTTTGGATAAGGTAGGTTATTTGGCAATATCACCTGTAAAATTATATGTAGCAGAGCGTCGTTTGCTGTTGGTACTGTGTTTTGTGTCTTTTCCAGCCTGTGCTGATCGATATTGGGGTTCGACTTGTTCGAAGAGGTGTAACAATAACTGTGGAGGAACGACATGTGACAAACAAACAGGAAGTTGCCATTGTATGTTTTGGCTACGTTTATGTGAATACATTAGGAAATTAGGAAAATTGTATATAATATATAAACCGTTTCATGGTGTGTTTCGTAATTAGTGTGTAAAACCAATGTCTCATTACCACAGACCGCTCGTTGACATACATATCATATTCGTGAAACAAAACATAATACAGCTTCTATACGCACATGCATAGATCATATACAATTACACAAGTACACATATGCACACACATCAAACACAACACACACACATATATACATACATACATACATACACACATACACACACATACATACGTATATACATACATACATACGCCAGTGCCAGGTCTGCCCACTGTTTCATGCACGTAAGCGGGATCGACCGCGTAGATTGTAGGCCCCATGCATATGGTTGAGTTAAAAGAGCTTCCTTTTTTATGGAAGCTTCGATAGCTCAGAGCGTATCGTGGTTAGTCTTGCAATTTGCGGGCGAATCGGTGCCACAGGTTCGAGTCCCAGCAACGGCATGGGACACTTTGTGAGGCCAGAAAGGATTTAATTATCCCCTGCGCCAGTGCGTTAATATCTATGTATGTAATAGTCAACCTCGACATACATACAATATATAGATATTCATACATCAGTACATACTAGCCAGTGCCAGGTCTGCCCACTGTTTCATGCACGTAAGCGGGATCGACCGCGTAGATTGTAGGCCCCATGCATATGGTTGAGTTAAAAGAGCTTCCTTTTTATGGAAGCTTCGATAGCTCAGAGCGTATCGTGGTTAGTCTTGCAATTTGCGGGCGAATCGGTGCCACAGGTTCGAGTCCCAGCAACGGCATGGGACAATTTGTGAGGCCAGAAAGGATTTAATTATCCCCTGCGCCAGTGCGTTAATATCTATGTATGTAATAGTCAACCTCGACATACATACAATATATAGATATTCATACATCAGTACATACTAGCCAGTGCCAGGTCTGCCCACTGTTTCATGAACGTATGCGGGATCGACCGCGTAGATTGTAGGCCCCATGCATATGGTTGAGTTAAAAGAGCTTCCTTTTTTATGGAAGCTTCGATAGCTCAGAGCGTATCGTGGTTAGTCTTGCAATTTGCGGGCGAATCGGTGCCACAGGTTCGAGTCCCAGCAACGGCATGGGACAATTTGTGAGGCCAGAAAGGATTTAATTATCCCCTGCGCCAGTGCGTTAATATCTATGTATGTAATAGTCAACCTCGACATACATACAATATATAGATATTCATACATCAGTACATACTAGCCAGTGCCAGGTCTGCCCACTGTTTCATGCACGTAAGCGGGATCGACCGCGTAGATTGTAGGCCCCATGCATATGGTTGAGTTAAAAGAGTTTCCTTTTTTATGGAAGCTTCGATAGATCAGAGCGTATCGTGGTTAGTCTTGCAATTTGCGGGCGAATCGGTGCCACAGGTTCGAGTCCCAGCAACGGCATGGGACAATTTGTGAGGCCAGAAAGGATTTAATTATCCCCTGCGCCAGTGCGTTAATATCTATGTATGTAATAGTCAACCTCGACATACATACAATATATAGATATTCATACATCAGTACATACTAGCCAGTGCCAGGTCTGCCCACTGTTTCGTGCACGTAAGCGGGATCGACCGCGTAGATTGTAGGCCCCATGCATATGGTTGAGTTAAAAGAGCTTCCTTTTTTATGGAAGCTTCGATAGCTCAGAGCGTATCGTGGTTAGTCTTGCAATTTGCGGGCGAATCGGTGCCACAGGTTCGAGTCCCAGCAACGGCACGGGACAATTTGTGAGGCCAGAAAGGATTTAATTATCCCCTGCGCCAGTGCGTTAATATCTATGTATGTAATAGTCAACCTCGACATACATACAATATATAGATATTCATACATCAGTACATACATACATACATACATACATACACACATGCATGCATACATACGTACATACATACATACATACATACATACATACATGCATACATACGGCTGACGTTTGATATTCAATTTCTGGCCTGTAACCAAACAAAAGCTGCAAACTATTCAAATTAACACACTCAATTTTTCTTGGTAATCCTTTACTTTGTCAACCATCTAAACTTAGAGTATCAAATTCAACCGTGGTTTGCATTGTTTTGCATATTCTGTTCCAAAAGTTTAGAATATTAAAAAACAAGAATGATCTGACCTGACAGTTTGTATATGTCATAATTATGGTATATTGAGTTGTAACCTAGCCTACATACTTATGTTGCATTTTGAAATGCATCTGTTTATTTTATTTCCTAGCCTATGATAGGACATATTGGGGATGATTGTACACTGCGCCATGCATGGTCTATTACCCAAATCTGAAAATAGGACTAGTTGAACAAACTGTAGGGATGATTAATGTGACAAACAAAACGGGAGATATTAGTGCACGCATTATTGTATATGTCCTTTACAACCTCAAATTCAATCGCATTTTGCACATTCTGTTTATAACCCAAATAAGAAGTATGTTATGGTCTAGCCATTAGCCATTTTACCTTATCACGAGATAGGTTTGACAACTACGCCTTTATTTTTATGGATACCGATAGTTAACCGTAATGGGCCGAATTTCCAAAGCCTGTTTTTCTCTTATGTGCATGCAACTAAATATATTTACAACGCTTAAACATCTGTCTTAAAGAAAGATAGCTGTATTAATCGTTTAGCTGGTTCAGTAGATTAATATTATTACTTAAAGCTGTGACCTATCACTATCTGTAAAGGTGTGGTTGCAAAGAATTTCTACTATTATACTATTACTGTTTGTATAATGTTTGTATAAATTTAACCTATATAATTACGAGGTGATATCTTGTAACGCATCCATGCAATTTTAGATTGCATTGGTAATTATTGGGTCCGTCTTGCACCAGGTCGTGTAGCGTACATTGTAGAGGATCCTCATGTGACAAACAGACCGGGGAATGTCAGTGTACGTATTGGTTATTTACACAGTAAATGTTGCGTATAAATAAACTACACCATAAGTTGTATTCATTGCAGAATTCTGTCAAAACGTATATGTATAAAATATTATGAATATGAATATCTATGTGCATGTATATTTCCAGTGTATAGAAGTCCCTACAACAAAATCGTATTTTAGCAGACTGTGATTATACTGGATGCATTAAATTGGCATAATTGTTAATGTAACTGTTTATTCGATGTTTTGCAATGTATTCGCTTGTTTGATTGTTCACCTTGTACTGTTGCATGATGCCGGTTAGTTCGCAAAAGTACGTGTAGCCTGTTTTGCAGTATATACATATTTTTCTTTTTCTTTCCATCCTCTGCTGAACGATATTGGGGTGTACATTGCACACAGAGCTGTAACAATAATTGTGGAGGAACAACCTGTGACAAAGAAACAGGAAGTTGTACCTGCATGTCTTGGCTACATTTATGTGATTCTGTCTCAAGAATACAGTCCTACAAGTTCCCCAAACCATCTGAACACTGTTCCAAATTTAAATCTCACATAGACAAAAAAAGTTGTTATATTAAGTTACTTCAGACACTCTGTTTCTTCAATACTGATATGTCTGATACTCTCTATCACTTGACAACCACTTTCCAGCTTGTGCCGTTGATTACTGGGCAAGTGAAACAGAACTTGTTGATTAAGCATTATACTAACACTCTAAACCACCTGAAATCTAAGATTGTTTCGGCCATGTCATCTAAAATATTAGACTTCGATTGTTACACAGTGGAGGGGTGGGGGTGGGGGGGGGGGGGGATCACAAATACAAATTAACTGAATCTAGTCTGTTGGAATTTACCCGCAATTTTGGGGGCCTCCCAAAGAAGGGAATAGTGTGAGTACGAATTGTCAAAATGCTAATCTCCTGACACAAGGGCAAACACGAACATAACCTCCACCTGTTAACACACCTTCCAAACATCCTGACCATATGGCAATGCCAGTGCATTGCAACATTGTCCACTGCACCTCATCTCATCTAACAACAGTATCGAACTCACCACCCACCTGATGCATTAAAGTGTCCCACTCCCAAATCGCAAAATTTGTCATGAACGTGGTGCTCTCAACAAACTACGCAAAAAAACTACAAATATTTACATCCACTATCTCTCTATCAAGGGAGAAATATATCTGGGAAGCCAGCCGACAGCTTAGTGAACATCATCTAACTGGCCTGAGAATTGTGTAGAAGCACTTTATACCAACACAACTAAAATTATAAAAACGTTCCACCCTAATTATTCAATGTCTGAAATATCAGAAAGATATTAATAAAATTCAAGTAAAATATCTAGAAACCAGGTCTTAGTCAGAAGCCCGGAAATTTTACCTACTTCCCAAAATACTGAAGGCAGTCAATACATGGACAAATATTAACATATGATTTTGAGCATGAATTCGACACTGCGGTCGCAAGCTTTGCGCAATGTGAAGCTGGACCATCCCTTAATTGGGATGGTGATACGAAAGTGTGTCTTTTTATCTATTGCCAATAAATATGTTGTATTTTGTTGGGTGCCCAGCCATGTTGGCATCAGGGGTAATGAAAAGGCAGATTCAGCTGACAAGTCTGCTTTGGATTTGCCTCATGACAGGGGTGGTGTGCCTTATACTGATTTTAAACATAATATCAACAAATTTGTTTGTTCGACTTGGCAACATGATTGGGACGGTGTGATTGCGAACAAGCTTCATTCTATGAAGCCAGTCTTGGGAGAGTGGCAGTCCTCCTATAGACAGTGATTGAAGGATGCAATAGTCGTGTGTCTTGCTCGCATCGGTCATGCATACTTGACCCATTCATTTATTTCGAAGAAGGATCCTCCACCTCAGTGTGAGCGCTGTCAGTGTACTCTGACGGTACGCCACATTTTGGTGGAGTGTCCTCATCTCAAAGAGATTCGAAAAGATATATTTGGAGAAACAAATGTGATGGAATCATTTTGATTCCATCCAGAATTTGTATTACAATTTTTACGCGATACTGAATTTTACTCTAAATGTTAATTTTATATATCTGTGATATTTGCATTTTTGCACAGTTCTTTACACTGTTTTAATTTAACTGTTGAATTTTTATATTGATGTTGATCTCTTGAACACGTTTTTCTAGCTTGTGCTGATGGTTACTGGGGTCAGAATTGCAAATTTAGATGTGGCCATTGCAGTGAAGGTTCTTGTGATAAACATAATGGAACTTGTCAGTGTCAGACTGGATGGGCTCCACCGAGATGTATATGTAAGTATATGGGTTTTATAAATCATATTTACTTTCACTCGATAGAGATTTGAATGATTAATATAAATACTGTTTTCCTAATAATTCGCTTTTATATTTTCTTAATATTAGTATTTCAGACT
>NW_024537140.1:0-13382 GCF_016097555.1 Gigantopelta aegis | reverse complement strand
CTTTTATGCCTTCAGAAAAGCGAATAGGCTAATATTCTATCTGTCTTCAAGTATTTATTAGTGTTCAGTAATCAGATGCTGGTATACTTGTCAAGGTTTATTGCAGAAAATGTGCCAAAACAAGGTTTAACATTGGCTTGTAATCATATATGGCAGAAATAATCCATAATGCATAGTCAGTGTTCTTACTACAAAACAACACCTTTCCACATCAAGAAGATACTACACTGTGGTATCCCAGACACTGGCACATGACTACACTTGTTAACAGTTGATCACTGGAACTGAAAAATATGGTGCAAGTACCTCTTGGTAGGATTGTATATCAGCATTTTGTGACAAAATCTTCATTTTCAAAGTTGTCGTCAACAAAAAAAATATTATGGTGTATACCTAAGTAATATCTGTAGGGCATATTCATATTAATATGCATTTATATGGACTGTTTTGCCTTTTACAAAGTGGCTACATGTCTAATACAGTAAATGAAGTAGATTAAGTAAAATACAGCAGGTCAAAATTGAATATGAGGCCTATCATGTCTAATTTTCCCTGAAATTAGTGTGTAAACATTTGTTGCAAATGGCCCCAATTTTGTGACTTTCACCATCCCTCTGACACATTTCTAATAATGTATCATGAATTCAGTCACCATATCTTTACTAAGCCTCCACTTATCATATCTAAAATGCAAAATTTTACAGTTTTAGATTTTTTTTGTTCTCAAAATTTAAATTTAAGTTTAATATTTAATTAAAATGAAGTAGTAAAATCTAATGATTGATTTTTTTTTCCTATAAATATTTCAAAATCTTTCCAGACAACACTGTGCAGATAGAACATATGTAGAAGAAAAATAGCTGCTCATTGTATGAAGAAATTCCAAAATTTGATAAAGTTATTACATTTTGAAGTTGGTGTCCCTCAAGTTTCCATTGCTAAAATTGGCCATGGGCAAGGCACTGTGGTAGGTGTTTTAACACAGCCTCTGTATACTCTCAGTTTAAAGGTGACATACCGATACTTACCGAGCATTGCTTTAATATGTATATCATTGGAATGCATTAGTGTGGGCCAGTTTTTAGGGGAAAAAAATGGACTGATAGGCCTCAGATTACAGTTATCTTCCCATTTGGTTGTCCAAAATCCGGAAGTTTCACCGCGCAAGTAGTCTGCTGTTTGACTGTGATTATTTCATGGCAGACAGCTATGAAGTGGCAACTGTTTGACTGAAGTGACAGGGGATAGCATGTAGTTTGTAAACATGTGTAACTTGTTGACATTGAAGACTTGTTTGTGGTAATTCCGGCCCATGCAAAAGTAGTGCTTTTTGTGTAAAATGGGTGTACTCCGGCCTGGTTTAGAGGATCCTCCAAAATAGCATAAGATGACCTCTGATGTTACTACAGGTTGTTGCAATATTTTTTAACAGTTTTGAGCTAATAATTTGGTAAAAAAGAGCAAAAGTTGGATTTTGTTAGTCAATATTGAGATTTTTTTTTTTTTACATATTGAATTTTAATGAGTTTCTCAATTATTGCAATTGGACAGAAGATCTAAATATAATGAATATATCACTACTAAATGTAATTAAACACTTTAAATAAATAGTATACAGTTTTTAACAAGATTAAGTACTCTAATAATACATTTCACCTACATTTATGTAAATTACACACTTCAGTCATTTTTCAAAAATGGTCTTTTATCCTTAGAAAATCTAATAGGCTAATATTCTATGCTGTCTGAATGTATTTATTGTGTTCAGTAATCAGATGCTGGTATACTTGTCAAGTTTATTGCAGAAAATGTGCCAAAAAGGTTAACATTTGGCTTGTAATACATATGGCAGAATAATCCATAATGCATATTCAGTGGTCATTACTACAAACATCCTTCCAATCAAGAAATACTACACTGAGGTATCCCAGACACTGGCACATGACTACACTTGTTAACAGTTATCACTGGAAACTGAAAAATATGGTGCAAGTACCTCTTGGTAGGATTTATATCAGCATTTTGTGACAAAATCTTCATTTTCAAAGTTGTCGTCAACAAAAAAAATATTATGGTGTATACCTAAGTAATATCTGTAGGGCATATTCATATTAATATGCATTTATATGGACTGTTTTGCCTTTTACAAAGTGGCTACATGTCTAATACAGTAAATGAAGTAGATTAAGTAAATACAGCAGGTCAAAATTGAATATGAGGCCTATCATGTCTAATTTTCCCTGAAATTAGTGTGTAAACATTTGTTGCAAATGGCCCCAATTTTGTGACTTTCACCATCCCTCTGACACATTTCTAATAATGTATCATGAATTCAGTCACCATATCTTTACTAAGCCTCCACTTATCATATCTAAAATGCAAAATTTTACAGTTTTAGATTTTTTTGTTTCTCAAAAATTTAAATTTAAGTTTAATATTTAATTAAAAATGAAGTAAAATCTAATGATTGATTTTTTTTCCTTTAAATATTTCAAAATCTTTCCAAGACAACACTGTGCAGATAGAACATATGTAGAAGAAAAAATAGCTGCTCATTGTATGAAGAAATTCCAAAATTTGATAAAGTTATTACATTTTGAAGTTGGTGTCCCTCAAGTTTCCATTGCTAAAATTGGCCATGGCAAGGCACTGTGGTAGGTGTTTTAACACAGCCTCTGTATACTCTCAGTTTAAAGGTGACATACCGATACTTACCGAGCATTGCTTTAATATGTATATCATTGGAATGCATTAGTGTGGGCCAGTTTTTAGGGGAAAAAATGGACTGATAGGCCTCAGATTACAGTTATCTTCCCATTTGGTTGTCCAAAATCCGGAAGTTTCACCGCGCAAGTAGTCTGCTGTTTGACTGTGATTATTTCATGGCAGACAGCTATGAAGTGGCAACTGTTTGACTGAAGTGACAGGGGATAGCATGTAGTTTGTAAACATGTGTAACTTGTTGACATTGAAGACTTGTTTGTGGTAATTCCGGCCCATGCAAAAGTAGTGCTTTTTGTGTAAAATGGGTGTACTCCGGCCTGGTTTAGAGGGTGTGTCTGTTTAAACCAATATGCTGGGAGAAAGAGCTGGACAACAGGGGTTGTCCTTTTCAGGGTATGTGTCCCCCATGCAGGCAAAGGTACATACAAAACTTCACGGGCCTGCTGATATTAATAAAAATGTTATAGCCACTAAGGCTATATAGAAACATATAGCGAAATTAATTGTGGTCTGAGGCCTGATATAGTTCACACATTACACCGGTTAAATGCTTGATTCTGATGAAAGTATTATAACCAGAGAGGTGAAATTACACAGACTGATTGTGCATACCACAAGGAATATGAAAACTAATTTATTTATTTTCTAAATATTTTATTAAATTAAAAAACATTTTTTTTGAATTTATTAAAAATTAAAATTAAAATTTTCAACTTTTAAATTTCAGTATCCTCCAAAATAGCATAAGATGACCTCTGATGTTACTACAGGTTGTTGCAATATTTTTTAACAGTTTTGAGCTAATAATTTGGTAAAAAAGAGCAAAAGTTGGATTTTGTTAGTCAATATTGAGATTTTTTTTTTTTTTACATATTGAATTTTAATGAGTTTCTCAATTATTGCAATTGGACAGAAGATCTAAATATAATGAATATATCACTACTAAATGTAATTAAACACTTTAAATAAATAGTATACAGTTTTTAACAAGATTAAGTACTCTAATAATACATTTCACCTACATTTATGTAAATTACACACTTCAGTCATTTTTCAAAAATGGTCTTTTATCCTTAGAAAATCTAATAGGCTAATATTCTATGCTGTCTGAATGTATTTATTGTGTTCAGTAATCAGATGCTGGTATACTTGTCAAGTTTATTGCAGAAAATGTGCCAAAAAGGTTAACATTTGGCTTGTAATACATATGGCAGAATAATCCATAATGCATATTCAGTGGTCATTACTACAAACATCCTTCCAATCAAGAAATACTACACTGAGGTATCCCAGACACTGGCACATGACTACACTTGTTAACAGTTATCACTGGAAACTGAAAAATATGGTGCAAGTACCTCTTGGTAGGATTTATATCAGCATTTTGTGACAAAATCTTCATTTTCAAAGTTGTCGTCAACAAAAAAAATATTATGGTGTATACCTAAGTAATATCTGTAGGGCATATTCATATTAATATGCATTTATATGGACTGTTTTGCCTTTTACAAAGTGGCTACATGTCTAATACAGTAAATGAAGTAGATTAAGTAAATACAGCAGGTCAAAATTGAATATGAGGCCTATCATGTCTAATTTTCCCTGAAATTAGTGTGTAAACATTTGTTGCAAATGGCCCCAATTTTGTGACTTTCACCATCCCTCTGACACATTTCTAATAATGTATCATGAATTCAGTCACCATATCTTTACTAAGCCTCCACTTATCATATCTAAAATGCAAAATTTTACAGTTTTAGATTTTTTTGTTTCTCAAAAATTTAAATTTAAGTTTAATATTTAATTAAAAATGAAGTAAAATCTAATGATTGATTTTTTTTCCTTTAAATATTTCAAAATCTTTCCAAGACAACACTGTGCAGATAGAACATATGTAGAAGAAAAAATAGCTGCTCATTGTATGAAGAAATTCCAAAATTTGATAAAGTTATTACATTTTGAAGTTGGTGTCCCTCAAGTTTCCATTGCTAAAATTGGCCATGGCAAGGCACTGTGGTAGGTGTTTTAACACAGCCTCTGTATACTCTCAGTTTAAAGGTGACATACCGATACTTACCGAGCATTGCTTTAATATGTATATCATTGGAATGCATTAGTGTGGGCCAGTTTTTAGGGGAAAAAATGGACTGATAGGCCTCAGATTACAGTTATCTTCCCATTTGGTTGTCCAAAATCCGGAAGTTTCACCGCGCAAGTAGTCTGCTGTTTGACTGTGATTATTTCATGGCAGACAGCTATGAAGTGGCAACTGTTTGACTGAAGTGACAGGGGATAGCATGTAGTTTGTAAACATGTGTAACTTGTTGACATTGAAGACTTGTTTGTGGTAATTCCGGCCCATGCAAAAGTAGTGCTTTTTGTGTAAAATGGGTGTACTCCGGCCTGGTTTAGAGGGTGTGTCTGTTTAAACCAATATGCTGGGAGAAAGAGCTGGACAACAGGGGTTGTCCTTTTCAGGGTATGTGTCCCCCATGCAGGCAAAGGTACATACAAAACTTCACGGGCCTGCTGATATTAATAAAAATGTTATAGCCACTAAGGCTATATAGAAACATATAGCGAAATTAATTGTGGTCTGAGGCCTGATATAGTTCACACATTACACCGGTTAAATGCTTGATTCTGATGAAAGTATTATAACCAGAGAGGTGAAATTACACAGACTGATTGTGCATACCACAAGGAATATGAAAACTAATTTATTTATTTTCTAAATATTTTATTAAATTAAAAAACATTTTTTTTGAATTTATTAAAAATTAAAATTAAAATTTTCAACTTTTAAATTTCAGTATCCTCCAAAATAGCATAAGATGACCTCTGATGTTACTACAGGTTGTTGCAATATTTTTTAACAGTTTTGAGCTAATAATTTGGTAAAAAAGAGCAAAAGTTGGATTTTGTTAGTCAATATTGAGATTTTTTTTTTTTTTACATATTGAATTTTAATGAGTTTCTCAATTATTGCAATTGGACAGAAGATCTAAATATAATGAATATATCACTACTAAATGTAATTAAACACTTTAAATAAATAGTATACAGTTTTTAACAAGATTAAGTACTCTAATAATACATTTCACCTACATTTATGTAAATTACACACTTCAGTCATTTTTCAAAAATGGTCTTTTATCCTTAGAAAATCTAATAGGCTAATATTCTATGCTGTCTGAATGTATTTATTGTGTTCAGTAATCAGATGCTGGTATACTTGTCAAGTTTATTGCAGAAAATGTGCCAAAAAGGTTAACATTTGGCTTGTAATACATATGGCAGAATAATCCATAATGCATATTCAGTGGTCATTACTACAAACATCCTTCCAATCAAGAAATACTACACTGAGGTATCCCAGACACTGGCACATGACTACACTTGTTAACAGTTATCACTGGAAACTGAAAAATATGGTGCAAGTACCTCTTGGTAGGATTTATATCAGCATTTTGTGACAAAATCTTCATTTTCAAAGTTGTCGTCAACAAAAAAAATATTATGGTGTATACCTAAGTAATATCTGTAGGGCATATTCATATTAATATGCATTTATATGGACTGTTTTGCCTTTTACAAAGTGGCTACATGTCTAATACAGTAAATGAAGTAGATTAAGTAAATACAGCAGGTCAAAATTGAATATGAGGCCTATCATGTCTAATTTTCCCTGAAATTAGTGTGTAAACATTTGTTGCAAATGGCCCCAATTTTGTGACTTTCACCATCCCTCTGACACATTTCTAATAATGTATCATGAATTCAGTCACCATATCTTTACTAAGCCTCCACTTATCATATCTAAAATGCAAAATTTTACAGTTTTAGATTTTTTTGTTTCTCAAAAATTTAAATTTAAGTTTAATATTTAATTAAAAATGAAGTAAAATCTAATGATTGATTTTTTTTCCTTTAAATATTTCAAAATCTTTCCAAGACAACACTGTGCAGATAGAACATATGTAGAAGAAAAAATAGCTGCTCATTGTATGAAGAAATTCCAAAATTTGATAAAGTTATTACATTTTGAAGTTGGTGTCCCTCAAGTTTCCATTGCTAAAATTGGCCATGGCAAGGCACTGTGGTAGGTGTTTTAACACAGCCTCTGTATACTCTCAGTTTAAAGGTGACATACCGATACTTACCGAGCATTGCTTTAATATGTATATCATTGGAATGCATTAGTGTGGGCCAGTTTTTAGGGGAAAAAATGGACTGATAGGCCTCAGATTACAGTTATCTTCCCATTTGGTTGTCCAAAATCCGGAAGTTTCACCGCGCAAGTAGTCTGCTGTTTGACTGTGATTATTTCATGGCAGACAGCTATGAAGTGGCAACTGTTTGACTGAAGTGACAGGGGATAGCATGTAGTTTGTAAACATGTGTAACTTGTTGACATTGAAGACTTGTTTGTGGTAATTCCGGCCCATGCAAAAGTAGTGCTTTTTGTGTAAAATGGGTGTACTCCGGCCTGGTTTAGAGGGTGTGTCTGTTTAAACCAATATGCTGGGAGAAAGAGCTGGACAACAGGGGTTGTCCTTTTCAGGGTATGTGTCCCCCATGCAGGCAAAGGTACATACAAAACTTCACGGGCCTGCTGATATTAATAAAAATGTTATAGCCACTAAGGCTATATAGAAACATATAGCGAAATTAATTGTGGTCTGAGGCCTGATATAGTTCACACATTACACCGGTTAAATGCTTGATTCTGATGAAAGTATTATAACCAGAGAGGTGAAATTACACAGACTGATTGTGCATACCACAAGGAATATGAAAACTAATTTATTTATTTTCTAAATATTTTATTAAATTAAAAAACATTTTTTTTGAATTTATTAAAAATTAAAATTAAAATTTTCAACTTTTAAATTTCAGTATCCTCCAAAATAGCATAAGATGACCTCTGATGTTACTACAGGTTGTTGCAATATTTTTTAACAGTTTTGAGCTAATAATTTGGTAAAAAAGAGCAAAAGTTGGATTTTGTTAGTCAATATTGAGATTTTTTTTTTTTTTACATATTGAATTTTAATGAGTTTCTCAATTATTGCAATTGGACAGAAGATCTAAATATAATGAATATATCACTACTAAATGTAATTAAACACTTTAAATAAATAGTATACAGTTTTTAACAAGATTAAGTACTCTAATAATACATTTCACCTACATTTATGTAAATTACACACTTCAGTCATTTTTCAAAAATGGTCTTTTATCCTTAGAAAATCTAATAGGCTAATATTCTATGCTGTCTGAATGTATTTATTGTGTTCAGTAATCAGATGCTGGTATACTTGTCAAGTTTATTGCAGAAAATGTGCCAAAAAGGTTAACATTTGGCTTGTAATACATATGGCAGAATAATCCATAATGCATATTCAGTGGTCATTACTACAAACATCCTTCCAATCAAGAAATACTACACTGAGGTATCCCAGACACTGGCACATGACTACACTTGTTAACAGTTATCACTGGAAACTGAAAAATATGGTGCAAGTACCTCTTGGTAGGATTTATATCAGCATTTTGTGACAAAATCTTCATTTTCAAAGTTGTCGTCAACAAAAAAAATATTATGGTGTATACCTAAGTAATATCTGTAGGGCATATTCATATTAATATGCATTTATATGGACTGTTTTGCCTTTTACAAAGTGGCTACATGTCTAATACAGTAAATGAAGTAGATTAAGTAAATACAGCAGGTCAAAATTGAATATGAGGCCTATCATGTCTAATTTTCCCTGAAATTAGTGTGTAAACATTTGTTGCAAATGGCCCCAATTTTGTGACTTTCACCATCCCTCTGACACATTTCTAATAATGTATCATGAATTCAGTCACCATATCTTTACTAAGCCTCCACTTATCATATCTAAAATGCAAAATTTTACAGTTTTAGATTTTTTTGTTTCTCAAAAATTTAAATTTAAGTTTAATATTTAATTAAAAATGAAGTAAAATCTAATGATTGATTTTTTTTCCTTTAAATATTTCAAAATCTTTCCAAGACAACACTGTGCAGATAGAACATATGTAGAAGAAAAAATAGCTGCTCATTGTATGAAGAAATTCCAAAATTTGATAAAGTTATTACATTTTGAAGTTGGTGTCCCTCAAGTTTCCATTGCTAAAATTGGCCATGGCAAGGCACTGTGGTAGGTGTTTTAACACAGCCTCTGTATACTCTCAGTTTAAAGGTGACATACCGATACTTACCGAGCATTGCTTTAATATGTATATCATTGGAATGCATTAGTGTGGGCCAGTTTTTAGGGGAAAAAATGGACTGATAGGCCTCAGATTACAGTTATCTTCCCATTTGGTTGTCCAAAATCCGGAAGTTTCACCGCGCAAGTAGTCTGCTGTTTGACTGTGATTATTTCATGGCAGACAGCTATGAAGTGGCAACTGTTTGACTGAAGTGACAGGGGATAGCATGTAGTTTGTAAACATGTGTAACTTGTTGACATTGAAGACTTGTTTGTGGTAATTCCGGCCCATGCAAAAGTAGTGCTTTTTGTGTAAAATGGGTGTACTCCGGCCTGGTTTAGAGGGTGTGTCTGTTTAAACCAATATGCTGGGAGAAAGAGCTGGACAACAGGGGTTGTCCTTTTCAGGGTATGTGTCCCCCATGCAGGCAAAGGTACATACAAAACTTCACGGGCCTGCTGATATTAATAAAAATGTTATAGCCACTAAGGCTATATAGAAACATATAGCGAAATTAATTGTGGTCTGAGGCCTGATATAGTTCACACATTACACCGGTTAAATGCTTGATTCTGATGAAAGTATTATAACCAGAGAGGTGAAATTACACAGACTGATTGTGCATACCACAAGGAATATGAAAACTAATTTATTTATTTTCTAAATATTTTATTAAATTAAAAAACATTTTTTTTGAATTTATTAAAAATTAAAATTAAAATTTTCAACTTTTAAATTTCAGTATCCTCCAAAATAGCATAAGATGACCTCTGATGTTACTACAGGTTGTTGCAATATTTTTTAACAGTTTTGAGCTAATAATTTGGTAAAAAAGAGCAAAAGTTGGATTTTGTTAGTCAATATTGAGATTTTTTTTTTTTTTACATATTGAATTTTAATGAGTTTCTCAATTATTGCAATTGGACAGAAGATCTAAATATAATGAATATATCACTACTAAATGTAATTAAACACTTTAAATAAATAGTATACAGTTTTTAACAAGATTAAGTACTCTAATAATACATTTCACCTACATTTATGTAAATTACACACTTCAGTCATTTTTCAAAAATGGTCTTTTATCCTTAGAAAATCTAATAGGCTAATATTCTATGCTGTCTGAATGTATTTATTGTGTTCAGTAATCAGATGCTGGTATACTTGTCAAGTTTATTGCAGAAAATGTGCCAAAAAGGTTAACATTTGGCTTGTAATACATATGGCAGAATAATCCATAATGCATATTCAGTGGTCATTACTACAAACATCCTTCCAATCAAGAAATACTACACTGAGGTATCCCAGACACTGGCACATGACTACACTTGTTAACAGTTATCACTGGAAACTGAAAAATATGGTGCAAGTACCTCTTGGTAGGATTTATATCAGCATTTTGTGACAAAATCTTCATTTTCAAAGTTGTCGTCAACAAAAAAAATATTATGGTGTATACCTAAGTAATATCTGTAGGGCATATTCATATTAATATGCATTTATATGGACTGTTTTGCCTTTTACAAAGTGGCTACATGTCTAATACAGTAAATGAAGTAGATTAAGTAAATACAGCAGGTCAAAATTGAATATGAGGCCTATCATGTCTAATTTTCCCTGAAATTAGTGTGTAAACATTTGTTGCAAATGGCCCCAATTTTGTGACTTTCACCATCCCTCTGACACATTTCTAATAATGTATCATGAATTCAGTCACCATATCTTTACTAAGCCTCCACTTATCATATCTAAAATGCAAAATTTTACAGTTTTAGATTTTTTTGTTTCTCAAAAATTTAAATTTAAGTTTAATATTTAATTAAAAATGAAGTAAAATCTAATGATTGATTTTTTTTCCTTTAAATATTTCAAAATCTTTCCAAGACAACACTGTGCAGATAGAACATATGTAGAAGAAAAAATAGCTGCTCATTGTATGAAGAAATTCCAAAATTTGATAAAGTTATTACATTTTGAAGTTGGTGTCCCTCAAGTTTCCATTGCTAAAATTGGCCATGGCAAGGCACTGTGGTAGGTGTTTTAACACAGCCTCTGTATACTCTCAGTTTAAAGGTGACATACCGATACTTACCGAGCATTGCTTTAATATGTATATCATTGGAATGCATTAGTGTGGGCCAGTTTTTAGGGGAAAAAATGGACTGATAGGCCTCAGATTACAGTTATCTTCCCATTTGGTTGTCCAAAATCCGGAAGTTTCACCGCGCAAGTAGTCTGCTGTTTGACTGTGATTATTTCATGGCAGACAGCTATGAAGTGGCAACTGTTTGACTGAAGTGACAGGGGATAGCATGTAGTTTGTAAACATGTGTAACTTGTTGACATTGAAGACTTGTTTGTGGTAATTCCGGCCCATGCAAAAGTAGTGCTTTTTGTGTAAAATGGGTGTACTCCGGCCTGGTTTAGAGGGTGTGTCTGTTTAAACCAATATGCTGGGAGAAAGAGCTGGACAACAGGGGTTGTCCTTTTCAGGGTATGTGTCCCCCATGCAGGCAAAGGTACATACAAAACTTCACGGGCCTGCTGATATTAATAAAAATGTTATAGCCACTAAGGCTATATAGAAACATATAGCGAAATTAATTGTGGTCTGAGGCCTGATATAGTTCACACATTACACCGGTTAAATGCTTGATTCTGATGAAAGTATTATAACCAGAGAGGTGAAATTACACAGACTGATTGTGCATACCACAAGGAATATGAAAACTAATTTATTTATTTTCTAAATATTTTATTAAATTAAAAAACATTTTTTTTGAATTTATTAAAAATTAAAATTAAAATTTTCAACTTTTAAATTTCAGTATCCTCCAAAATAGCATAAGATGACCTCTGATGTTACTACAGGTTGTTGCAATATTTTTTAACAGTTTTGAGCTAATAATTTGGTAAAAAAGAGCAAAAGTTGGATTTTGTTAGTCAATATTGAGATTTTTTTTTTTTTTACATATTGAATTTTAATGAGTTTCTCAATTATTGCAATTGGACAGAAGATCTAAATATAATGAATATATCACTACTAAATGTAATTAAACACTTTAAATAAATAGTATACAGTTTTTAACAAGATTAAGTACTCTAATAATACATTTCACCTACATTTATGTAAATTACACACTTCAGTCATTTTTCAAAAATGGTCTTTTATCCTTAGAAAATCTAATAGGCTAATATTCTATGCTGTCTGAATGTATTTATTGTGTTCAGTAATCAGATGCTGGTATACTTGTCAAGTTTATTGCAGAAAATGTGCCAAAAAGGTTAACATTTGGCTTGTAATACATATGGCAGAATAATCCATAATGCATATTCAGTGGTCATTACTACAAACATCCTTCCAATCAAGAAATACTACACTGAGGTATCCCAGACACTGGCACATGACTACACTTGTTAACAGTTATCACTGGAAACTGAAAAATATGGTGCAAGTACCTCTTGGTAGGATTTATATCAGCATTTTGTGACAAAATCTTCATTTTCAAAGTTGTCGTCAACAAAAAAAATATTATGGTGTATACCTAAGTAATATCTGTAGGGCATATTCATATTAATATGCATTTATATGGACTGTTTTGCCTTTTACAAAGTGGCTACATGTCTAATACAGTAAATGAAGTAGATTAAGTAAATACAGCAGGTCAAAATTGAATATGAGGCCTATCATGTCTAATTTTCCCTGAAATTAGTGTGTAAACATTTGTTGCAAATGGCCCCAATTTTGTGACTTTCACCATCCCTCTGACACATTTCTAATAATGTATCATGAATTCAGTCACCATATCTTTACTAAGCCTCCACTTATCATATCTAAAATGCAAAATTTTACAGTTTTAGATTTTTTTGTTTCTCAAAAATTTAAATTTAATTGGACGAAGGAATCTAATATCTAAACATATCACTACTAATGTAAAAATACAGTTTTTTTAATAGTATAGAGTTTTTAACAAGATAACTTCCTTCTAATACATCTTCCACCTACATGTATGTACATTCCACTTTCCAGTCATTTTGTCCAAACAATGGTCCCCCCCCCCCTTTATCCTTAGAAAATTCCTAATAGGCTAATATCCTATATGCTGTCCCCTTGAATTGTAATTATTTGTTGTTCAGTTAATCATATGCTGGGTATACTTGTCAGTTTATGCAGAAAATGTGCCAAAAAGTGTACATTTGGCTTGTATACACTAATGGCAGATAATCCATATGCATATTCAGTGTCATTACTAAAACATCCTTCCAATCAGAAATACTACACTGAGGTATCCCAGACACTGGCACATGACTACACTTGTTTAACAGTTTTATCACTGGGAACTGAAAATATGAGCAGTACCTCTTGGTAGGATTTTAGCAGCATTTTGTGACAAAATCTTCATTTTCAAAGTTGT
>NW_024537139.1:0-6369 GCF_016097555.1 Gigantopelta aegis | reverse complement strand
AATGCTCTTCGTTAGATAAAAGCAACAATGACGTAATTAAATCAATCGCCTTCTACTGCAGTAACGTTATAATGTGTATGACGTCATATTTAGCAGTTATTTAGTAGTTCCTTTCCGAAGATAAGATTGAAACATGTAAAAGGATAGTTATTTCTTAAAATTGTTTTTTAAATACATATATACTATACACTTGTTTTCTTTTATCATTTATATATATAGAGGAATATATATATTCAGGCCCGTAGCCAGCATTTCGAGTGGGGTAGGGGAGGGGTTCCACTAGGTATTTGCTGGGGCCTTTTGGATAGAACATAAATCTTTAGTGCTGAAGTTTGGGCAGTATTATATATATATATATATATATATATCTAGTTATATATATATATATATATATATATATATATATAATATATATATATATTCAGGCCCGTAGCCAGCATTTCGAGTGGGGGAAGGGAGGGGTTCCACTAGGTATTTGCTGGGACCTTTTGGATAGAACATCAATCTTTAGTGCTGAAGTTTGGGCAGTATTATATATATAATATATATATATATATATATATATATATATATATATATATATATATATATATATATATATATATATTCAGGCCCGTAGCCAGCATTTCGAGTAGAGGAAGGGAGGGGTTCCACTAGGTATTTGCTGGGACCTTTTGGATAGAACATCAATCTTTAGTGCTAAAGTTTGGGCAATCATTAAAGCCTTAGAGGAAATCAAGAAATCTGTTGAATGGAAATTTATTATTTTCACCGACTCACTTTTGTGTCTTCAAGATTTACGAAATAAATAAGCTGGACGATCCCTTAATTGGGATGGTGATACAGAAGTGTGTCTTTTTATCTATTGCCAATAAAGCTGTCACGTCTGATTTGGATTTGTCTCCTGCCAGGGTTGGTGTGCCTTATATCGATTTTAAATATAATATTAACCAATTTATACTTTCGACTTGGGAAGATGAGATATACACTGATGAGTTTAATTTCATTGTCGTTTTATATATTTACATACGTTTTAGTCATTTTATATACCAAACGATACTTTTTAAAAATATATTTTGTATATTAAACCATTTGTTTTAGATTTTAAAAATACATATTTTTCTACTTCATTTTAAATCTTGGGTGAGTGTATTTAATGGTATGTCAAAAAATGTATATATATATATATATATATAGGATCTGTTTATTTTGTTTGTTTTTAAACAACATACCTAATAAGAAAACCCCCACAAAAAAAACCGACAAACAATATACTTTTGTTTGTTTGTGTGTGTGTGTGTTTGTGGCGGGGGTATGTGTGTGTGTAAAAAAGAGTTTGACTGGATGATAAGTTCGGAGGCTGTTACAATCAGCTTGCCAAACACCGATCGGCGCAAGCCAAACTGTTAACCGTTCCTCCAATCGCTAGCCAGCAGCCGACACCAATCAGAGAGCAGACAGCAACAACGCTGAGTATTTTAGCGCAGACACGCCTGGAAGACAGCATTCCGAGACACATCGTTCTGTAGATCAAAACGTGTTCACGTAACTCTTATAAGTACAATTTTATTGAAAAATAAAAACGAACAAAGGTGCCGAAATTTCCATCATGATCAATTTCAGCATCGACTTCATTACTGGCCACAGTGAGCGCGCCGACTCCGTGTCTTCTAACGAGTCTTCTTCTTCGGTGGCCAGCGACTCCGGCAGCAACGGCCCCGACGCCACGGACTCCATCGCCCAGGCGCTTTTGGCTCTGGACAAGACGATCTCCAGCGACTTCGGGGCGACGACAAAGCCGAGTTACTCATACATCGCTCTCATCTCCATGGCCATCCTCAGCAACCCCGACAAGAAAATGCTGCTGGGCGACATCTACCAGTACATTATGGACAACTTCCCCTTCTACAGCGACAAGAACAAAGCCTGGAAGAATAGCATACGCCACAACCTCTCGCTGAACGAGTGCTTCATCAAGAGCGTCCGCACCGACAACGGCAAGGGCAGCTACTGGTCCATCCACCCGGCCTGCGAGGACGACTTCGTCAAGGGTGACTTTCGACGCCGTCATGCACGTCGCCGGGCGCGCAAGAGCGCCACCAAGGACGACGGCGCCAACAGCGACGTTTTGTCCGGCTATCACTGCAACATGGGTTACGTGCCCATGACGTCCACCACCATGACCAGCTCCGTCGGCTTCCCGACCTACTCGCCGCCGGTGATGTATCCCAGCTCCATGTACTCCGGCCTCTACCCGACTCCAGCACAGACTCTGTACGCCCCAGCGCCGGCGACGCAGACGCAGTACGTTCCAGCCGCCAACATCTCCGCCCACACGTCTGCACAGAACTGGAGCTTTGATTTCTTCAAGAGTCTGGACATGGCGTCCATGAATCAGTCGTATCCTTCCGTTTGTTACTAACTCTTCCAGTGCAATTTTCAGACATGCTCATATCTGAACATCTATAGTCCTTTCCAGCAGCACTTTGTTGGCTAATTTGGCAATGTACAGGGTGAGCTCTTGAAGTATGTGATTGTAATATAATGAAAGTGAAATGCGTTTACGATGATGTTTTTGAATTGAAATTTATATTTATTTATTGAATTTTGAAATGTTACTGTTCGTTGTTATTATATGCTGACTTGTTGCCGAGGTTTGTGCTCAAACTGCAAATCCGTCCCATAGAATTCTGAAGAGGTAGGGTTGGTGGGTGAGGGGTATTACTGCTGGCAGCGGACGGTTACAAGATATTTAGGGGAGTGCGGGATAGGCTTCTGATAATTTGTATTAATGCTGGCAGCGGACGGTTACAAGATATTTAGGGGAGTGTGGGATAGGCTTCTGGTAATTTGTATTACTGCTGGCAGGGGACGGTTACAAGATATTTAGGGGAGTGCGGGATAGGCTTCTGATAAAACTTTTTGTTTTCATTTAAAATCATTTTAAAACTGGATATGGGAAAGCGAAACAAAATGATTCGATACTAATTATTCCCCTTGTTGTTGTTATTGATCATTGTTAAATTATTAGTACTTGTTTTCCTACACTGTTATTTATGTCTGGATGTTTTATTTAATAAATATTAAACTCAGAAAGTTGTTTTGACTATTGTTTGATAGCTTTGAATATTTGCTTTAACGATGATGACGTCATGACTATTCTGGAGTCCAAGAGAACATCCAGGGTTTTTAAAGGCGGATCACAAAAAGTAGAAACAAGGCAATTTGAGTTTGTCAAAGGCGAGGGTTGTAAGGGTTTGGTTATCAATTACCCTGGCAAATTTTAAAATGAAGATGTTCAGAAGCGCAATTTGAGAGCAATTTAGTGTTGTCCCTTGTGGATGGTGAATTAAACAAAACAAAACAGACAACAAAAAAAAAAGGGGGGGGGGGGGCACTTCAAATGTGTGGGGTATTATGGGACCCCTGTAAACCCACTGAATCCGCTAATAGAACTGGAGCTACATGACTGGTTAGATTGGAGTAAATATTTCACCCGTTTAATACATTTACATATTTATCATTAAGTGGTGACTACTACAGCCTTTGCTAGTGTTGGGAATATGTAATGGGCTTTCTCGGAAGACTTTGTCAGAATTGCCACGTGTTGGAAATACAATAGCCGATGATTATTTAATTAATGTGCTCCGGTGGTGATGTTAAATATAATAAGCAGTGTTTAGTTATTACAGCTGTTTTAGTAACTAAATATTTATCCTGAATTAATCATTGCAACTCCTTTGTAGAGTTCACCAGCGCCGGACAGTGTCAGGACTGGGACAGCTTTTAAAAAAATATAATACCTCTCTCTCTCTCTCTCTCTCTCTCTCTCTCTCTCTCTCTCTCTCTCTCTCTCTCTCTCTCTCTCTCTCTCTCTCTCTCTCTCTCTCTCTCTCTCTCACACACACACACACACAGACAGACATGGAAATGGCCGATGATTTCTTGAGATCGGCAACGATTCCAGCTGTTCTTTGAGAATGGGCTACCAGACGATAATAAAGAACTGTTCCAGACAGGATCAGCGCAAATTAAATTTGTCTTTAAAGGGACATTCCTGAGTTTGCTGCATTGTAAGATGTTTCCGACAAATAAACTACTTCTACGATTAAACTTACATATTAAATATATGTTCTTGTTTAGAATATCAGTGTCTGTGTATTCAATGTGTTTCTGGTCGTCTTAATGTTTTTAAGAAGCCAAAACTGGATTTTGTCTTCAAATAATTTCATACGTAGGAAAAAATATATTTTAGGAATTAAAATGAAATTTAACCTAGGACAAATATTAGAACGATTAGAAACGCGTTTAATATACAGCCACTAATATATTATGCAGAAAAATATATTTGATATTTAATTACAATTGTTAAAAATTCTTTGTTAGTCGACAACATGCAAAACAATTGCAGCAAACTCAGGAATGTCCCTTTAATACTGTCCCTTTAATCCCAGATATAGGGGTAAGGGATGGGGTGTGGGGGAGGAATGGCAGTGATGCAAGTCTTCAAATTTGGGCAAAAACTATAAATATATATTGAATATATCTTTAAATGGAGCAGAGAGAACACTATTCGAACAATGTAAACTGGCTTAAAACCGTTTCACCATGTATTTCCATCATTTTACTCACCGTTGGTAGGCCCATTGGACAGTGCACCACGACTGGTATATCAAAGGCCGTGGTATGTGCTATCCAATTCACAAGTTCACAAGACTAGATATTTTTAAAATAAATAAAGTATTTTTAAAATAATTAATGGTGCATTACACAAATATTCAATTTAAAAACGCAAGGATTAGTTTTATAAAAAAATATTGTTTAAAAGGACATTCCTGAGTTTGCTGCATTGTAAGATGTTTCCGACTAATAAAATATTTCTACGATTAAACTTACATATTAAATATATTTCCTTGTTTAGAATATCAGTGTCTGTATATTCAATATGTTTCTGGTCGTCTTAATATTAGTAAGAAGCCCAAACTGGATTTTGTCTTCAAATAATTTCATACGTACGAAAAAATTATATTTTATGAAATAAAATGAAATTATCGTAGTACAAATATTAGAACAATCAGAAACATGTTTAATATACAGCCACTAATATTTTATGCAGACAAATATATTTGATGTGTAATTACAATCGTTAAAAAGTCTCTGTTAGTCGATAACATCTTAAAAATGCAGCAAACTCAGGAATGTCCCTTTAAAATATTAATACGTCTGATAAAAATTCCCGAAAGCTGATTTTAATAGATGTTCTACGAAACGCGGCGCTTCTAATTATACCAAAATAAACACACCCAGACCAAGATACTTGTAATTTTCAACGATACAATTGGATCCTTATAATATGGCACAAAGCAAGCATTACTGCAGATCGATTCATTGATAATTGTCATTTTTAGAATGTCAACAATTAAATGCAATGAGCAACTTGTGTACATGTATATGTATGCAGATATCAATTTAATTATTTATTTACTTGTTTGTTCTTTTCTTTCGTTCTTTATTTCTTCATTTATAGATTTTTTTTAAATAATTATTTATTTTAATTTGTGGATGGTATTAAATGGTATACGTTCTACAAACAATAAAAAAACACCCCAAGTAATAGTGATCAGACAGTTTGCGATTACTAATTATGGCTTATTTCAATAATATAACAAAATATATATGTTATGCATTGATACAATAATTATACCTATGGTTATGGGTACCTTTTCGTCAATAATCCAAATTTAAGAAGAATAAATCTGGTTTTGGAAACTGATTCCCTCCCTGCAGTATACATACGTTTATAAATGTTTGAAATAATTTAATAAATAATCCAAAATTATTCATTATGTCTTTCAATGAATGAAATCGGTACTGTTGTAAAATAAAGTGCATAACTTCATGGTGGTAACATCATTTCATTATTTGTGTAGGTTTGTGGAAATGTAATCATGATTGCTAGACAATGTATTCGCAATCGTAATCGATTACTTTCAATTATCTTGTAATCGTAATCGTAATCGTGACATTCTAAAGTAATCGTAATCCATTACTTTTGTCAAGTAATCGCCCCATCATATATATATATATATATATATATATATATATATATATATATATATATATATATCATTATGTTTGAGTTTTAATGAAAGCAAGCTCTTGCATACAACTGTTATGTCTTATTAATAACATTCTTCATGTTGGAATATTTACATATTATTTTTTACATGTTGTACCATCCCAAAACCGTGACTTTGATCAGACTGGACATCACATTTACCACAACGGAATGTAAATCTGCTGCTAAACTCCACATGCATATAGCTGATGATTATTGTCTACTCCAGAATTTGATTATGGTACCCGGAT
>NW_024537138.1:0-7115 GCF_016097555.1 Gigantopelta aegis | reverse complement strand
ATACTTAGATCTCCAGATAATTTTTTTCTCTTAATAATCACTTAGTTAGCTCTCATGAAAAGCATTTTGAGTTTATACTAGATTCAGAACCAATTTTTTCAGATTTGATTATCTGTCTTGGATTAAGTTGATAATTTATTTTATTGTTAAAGCTGTATTACCTAATGTTACTAGCTAAATAAAATGCTGGAGTACAGATTGTAGGAATACATCTAATATACATATTGTATTCATCCGGATTAGAAAATAATGCAAGAAAATAGATGTTCGGGTAATTTTGTCATTTAAAAATATTTCTTTTTCAGTAATTAATCAAAAATAAATGTGTGAAAGCTGCATGATAATTCCAGATATCACAACTATTAAAACCTCCAACTACGGTAGGCTATAAATAAAATATAGTCAGGAATATTGGTGGCTGCCAATGGTTTTGATGCTTCATTGTGAAAATCAGCATGGCCGATGGATTTGAAATTACCACACCTGGTAACTTGAAGACACCCACACCCAGCATACAGGATTTCCTCCCAACACTAATGTTCAGGACATTAAGTCATTACTTCATACAGGTACAGTCATGTTTGTGTTTCCTTCCTCAGACAGTGTATTTTTTTAATATTGACATTTCTCTGGTGTGCCTGTTAGGGTCTTCATAATCTAAGGGTCAATCAAGTGCATGTGTTTTAATGGAATTCTTTAAAGGGGTAGAGGTACTCTGACTATCTTTGTTGTCTCTACATATATACCTGACTACACACACCCAACTGAAAGTAAATATCTTCAGGAGTTTTATTTTAAAACATTTTGTTGTTTAATATGACATATTGCATTTGTACAAAACTATATGCAATATATATACGCTTTTTGGGGTGTACATTATATTAGGTTGCACTGAAGAAACAACAGTTTCAGTGAGGTTGTCAGTTTATGTCAGAATACACCAGATCCTGCTTGTCATAGAGACACATAGTGGACACTTTTTGAAAAATGTATGTTATCAGTATAGGTAGTACTAAACCAAATAACTTCCGGCTGGGTCAAAGTTAGAGGTGCACCAAACTTTTCATAGAGAAGTGAACACCACAAGTCCTGTGATTGGTTATAAATGTGAGTGTTGGTTGTAAAAAATAGTAGTTTCATCTGGGTAAAAAAAATATGCAATTTTATTTCATCTAGTACCAATGTGTCAAGTAGCCTTGTGCTTGAAACATGTATGGGTACAAGTAAAAAAAAGTACTCGAATTTTGTGCGGAACAAGGGTAGTCATAGACGCTACCCGTTATCTCAGAAACGAGCAGCTTGACCCCCAATTTTTTCTGATTCACTTTAAGTGTGAGGGGTGGTAGTATTTATATCCGTGGCGTTTATGTCGGTTGATACATTGCAGGTAGGAGTTTTAGCCACATATGTTACTATTGTCGTCTATGGGATTGGATTTGGTAGTATACACCCTATAGCACATATTCAGTGCATAATAAAAAATATTACGATTTTGTCATTTTATTTAATTAAACTATACTGGTTGATTAATTAGCCATCACTCGACCATGCAAGTTCACAATGACCTTGACCTTGACAATAATCTCTGTGCATGGCTCTGAATGGAGTTTGAATCAAAGTTAGCACTGAAGAAAAGTTGATTTTGGCCTATAATTCATACTGTAAAGATTTCAATAATTTCTTTTTACATGGTATTTGACTTGCCATATACAACTGCTCTTAAATATGGTATTATATATAGGCAACCTGAACTAAGATTTTAATAGCAATTTATTTTTATATTAAAAATAGCATGTGCCAATAGTGGGTTAATGTCTTTAGTTTCCATTAACATTGTTAATTTTTTATATATGAAATTCTGAAAACTCAAATTTGTAAAGAACTTGATTTTTCTAGTCATTTTGACATATTTATAGGGTGCTAAGTTATATTTTTGACAAATTTGTAGTTTTATGCAAAATTTAAAGTAAAATTGAAGAAAAACTTTACCAAAAACATAATTAAATTTGTTGTCACTATTGTGCCTTCTGTTCTTATTTGTACATAACAATAAGGTTGTTAAACATATACTTAGATCTCCAGATAATTTTTTTCTCTTAATAATCACTTAGTTAGCTCTCATGAAAAGCATTTTGAGTTTATACTAGATTCAGAACCAATTTTTTCAGATTTGATTATCTGTCTTGGATTAAGTTGATAATTTATTTTATTGTTAAAGCTGTATTACCTAATGTTACTAGCTAAATAAAATGCTGGAGTACAGATTGTAGGAATACATCTAATATACATATTGTATTCATCCGGATTAGAAAATAATGCAAGAAAATAGATGTTCGGGTAATTTTGTCATTTAAAAATATTTCTTTTTCAGTAATTAATCAAAAATAAATGTGTGAAAGCTGCATGATAATTCCAGATATCACAACTATTAAAACCTCCAACTACGGTAGGCTATAAATAAAATATAGTCAGGAATATTGGTGGCTGCCAATGGTTTTGATGCTTCATTGTGAAAATCAGCATGGCCGATGGATTTGAAATTACCACACCTGGTAACTTGAAGACACCCACACCCAGCATACAGGATTTCCTCCCAACACTAATGTTCAGGACATTAAGTCATTACTTCATACAGGTACAGTCATGTTTGTGTTTCCTTCCTCAGACAGTGTATTTTTTTAATATTGACATTTCTCTGGTGTGCCTGTTAGGGTCTTCATAATCTAAGGGTCAATCAAGTGCATGTGTTTTAATGGAATTCTTTAAAGGGGTAGAGGTACTCTGACTATCTTTGTTGTCTCTACATATATACCTGACTACACACACCCAACTGAAAGTAAATATCTTCAGGAGTTTTATTTTAAAACATTTTGTTGTTTAATATGACATATTGCATTTGTACAAAACTATATGCAATATATATACGCTTTTTGGGGTGTACATTATATTAGGTTGCACTGAAGAAACAACAGTTTCAGTGAGGTTGTCAGTTTATGTCAGAATACACCAGATCCTGCTTGTCATAGAGACACATAGTGGACACTTTTTGAAAAATGTATGTTATCAGTATAGGTAGTACTAAACCAAATAACTTCCGGCTGGGTCAAAGTTAGAGGTGCACCAAACTTTTCATAGAGAAGTGAACACCACAAGTCCTGTGATTGGTTATAAATGTGAGTGTGTTGGTTGTAAAAAATAGTAGTTTCATCTGGGTAAAAAAAATATGCAATTTTATTTCATCTAGTACCAATGTGTCAAGTAGCCTTGTGCTTGAAACATGTATGGGTACAAGTAAAAAAAAGTACTCGAATTTTGTGCGGAACAAGGGTAGTCATAGACGCTACCCGTTATCTCAGAAACGAGCAGCTTGACCCCCAATTTTTTCTGATTCACTTTAAGTGTGAGGGGTGGTAGTATTTATATCCGTGGCGTTTATGTCGGTTGATACATTGCAGGTAGGAGTTTTAGCCACATATGTTACTATTGTCGTCTATGGGATTGGATTTGGTAGTATACACCCTATAGCACATATTCAGTGCATAATAAAAAATATTACGATTTTGTCATTTTATTTAATTAAACTATACTGGTTGATTAATTAGCCATCACTCGACCATGCAAGTTCACAATGACCTTGACCTTGACAATAATCTCTGTGCATGGCTCTGAATGGAGTTTGAATCAAAGTTAGCACTGAAGAAAAGTTGATTTTGGCCTATAATTCATACTGTAAAGATTTCAATAATTTCTTTTTACATGGTATTTGACTTGCCATATACAACTGCTCTTAAATATGGTATTATATATAGGCAACCTGAACTAAGATTTTAATAGCAATTTATTTTTATATTAAAAATAGCATGTGCCAATAGTGGGTTAATGTCTTTAGTTTCCATTAACATTGTTAATTTTTTATATATGAAATTCTGAAAACTCAAATTTGTAAAGAACTTGATTTTTCTAGTCATTTTGACATATTTATAGGGTGCTAAGTTATATTTTTGACAAATTTGTAGTTTTATGCAAAATTTAAAGTAAAATTGAAGAAAAACTTTACCAAAAACATAATTAAATTTGTTGTCACTATTGTGCCTTCTGTTCTTATTTGTACATAACAATAAGGTTGTTAAACATATACTTAGATCTCCAGATAATTTTTTTCTCTTAATAATCACTTAGTTAGCTCTCATGAAAAGCATTTTGAGTTTATACTAGATTCAGAACCAATTTTTTCAGATTTGATTATCTGTCTTGGATTAAGTTGATAATTTATTTTATTGTTAAAGCTGTATTACCTAATGTTACTAGCTAAATAAAATGCTGGAGTACAGATTGTAGGAATACATCTAATATACATATTGTATTCATCCGGATTAGAAAATAATGCAAGAAAATAGATGTTCGGGTAATTTTGTCATTTAAAAATATTTCTTTTTCAGTAATTAATCAAAAATAAATGTGTGAAAGCTGCATGATAATTCCAGATATCACAACTATTAAAACCTCCAACTACGGTAGGCTATAAATAAAATATAGTCAGGAATATTGGTGGCTGCCAATGGTTTTGATGCTTCATTGTGAAAATCAGCATGGCCGATGGATTTGAAATTACCACACCTGGTAACTTGAAGACACCCACACCCAGCATACAGGATTTCCTCCCAACACTAATGTTCAGGACATTAAGTCATTACTTCATACAGGTACAGTCATGTTTGTGTTTCCTTCCTCAGACAGTGTATTTTTTTAATATTGACATTTCTCTGGTGTGCCTGTTAGGGTCTTCATAATCTAAGGGTCAATCAAGTGCATGTGTTTTAATGGAATTCTTTAAAGGGGTAGAGGTACTCTGACTATCTTTGTTGTCTCTACATATATACCTGACTACACACACCCAACTGAAAGTAAATATCTTCAGGAGTTTTATTTTAAAACATTTTGTTGTTTAATATGACATATTGCATTTGTACAAAACTATATGCAATATATATACGCTTTTTGGGGTGTACATTATATTAGGTTGCACTGAAGAAACAACAGTTTCAGTGAGGTTGTCAGTTTATGTCAGAATACACCAGATCCTGCTTGTCATAGAGACACATAGTGGACACTTTTTGAAACAAAAATGTATGTTATCAGTATAGGTAGTACTAAACCAAATAACTTCCGGCTGGGTCAAAGTTAGAGGTGCACCAAACTTTTCATAGAGAAGTGAACACCACAAGTCCTGTGATTGGTTATAAATGTGAGTGTGTTGGTTGTAAAAAATAGTAGTTTCATCTGGGTAAAAAAAATATGCAATTTTATTTCATCTAGTACCAATGTGTCAAGTAGCCTTGTGCTTGAAACATGTATGGGTACAAGTAAAAAAAAGTACTCGAATTTTGTGCGGAACAAGGGTAGTCATAGACGCTACCCGTTATCTCAGAAACGAGCAGCTTGACCCCCAATTTTTTCTGATTCACTTTAAGTGTGAGGGGTGGTAGTATTTATATCCGTGGCGTTTATGTCGGTTGATACATTGCAGGTAGGAGTTTTAGCCACATATGTTACTATTGTCGTCTATGGGATTGGATTTGGTAGTATACACCCTATAGCACATATTCAGTGCATAATAAAAAATATTACGATTTTGTCATTTTATTTAATTAAACTATACTGGTTGATTAATTAGCCATCACTCGACCATGCAAGTTCACAATGACCTTGACCTTGACAATAATCTCTGTGCATGGCTCTGAATGGAGTTTGAATCAAAGTTAGCACTGAAGAAAAGTTGATTTTGGCCTATAATTCATACTGTAAAGATTTCAATAATTTCTTTTTACATGGTATTTGACTTGCCATATACAACTGCTCTTAAATATGGTATTATATATAGGCAACCTGAACTAAGATTTTAATAGCAATTTATTTTTATATTAAAAATAGCATGTGCCAATAGTGGGTTAATGTCTTTAGTTTCCATTAACATTGTTAATTTTTTATATATGAAATTCTGAAAACTCAAATTTGTAAAGAACTTGATTTTTCTAGTCATTTTGACATATTTATAGGGTGCTAAGTTATATTTTTGACAAATTTGTAGTTTTATGCAAAATTTAAAGTAAAATTGAAGAAAAACTTTACCAAAAACATAATTAAATTTGTTGTCACTATTGTGCCTTCTGTTCTTATTTGTACATAACAATAAGGTTGTTAAACATATACTTAGATCTCCAGATAATTTTTTTCTCTTAATAATCACTTAGTTAGCTCTCATGAAAAGCATTTTGAGTTTATACTAGATTCAGAACCAATTTTTTCAGATTTGATTATCTGTCTTGGATTAAGTTGATAATTTATTTTATTGTTAAAGCTGTATTACCTAATGTTACTAGCTAAATAAAATGCTGGAGTACAGATTGTAGGAATACATCTAATATACATATTGTATTCATCCGGATTAGAAAATAATGCAAGAAAATAGATGTTCGGGTAATTTTGTCATTTAAAAATATTTCTTTTTCAGTAATTAATCAAAAATAAATGTGTGAAAGCTGCATGATAATTCCAGATATCACAACTATTAAAACCTCCAACTACGGTAGGCTATAAATAAAATATAGTCAGGAATATTGGTGGCTGCCAATGGTTTTGATGCTTCATTGTGAAAATCAGCATGGCCGATGGATTTGAAATTACCACACCTGGTAACTTGAAGACACCCACACCCAGCATACAGGATTTCCTCCCAACACTAATGTTCAGGACATTAAGTCATTACTTCATACAGGTACAGTCATGTTTGTGTTTCCTTCCTCAGACAGTGTATTTTTTTAATATTGACATTTCTCTGGTGTGCCTGTTAGGGTCTTCATAATCTAAGGGTCAATCAAGTGCATGTGTTTTAATGGAATTCTTTAAAGGGGTAGAGGTACTCTGACTATCTTTGTTGTCTCTACATATATACCTGACTACACACACCCAACTGAAAGTAAATATCTTCAGGAGTTTTATTTTAAAACATTTTGTTGTTTAATATGACATATTGCATTTGTACAAAACTATATGCAATATATATACGCTTTTTGGGGTGTACATTATATTAGGTTGCACTGAAGAAACAACAGTTT